>NC_083652.1:24089500-24122000 GCF_963576545.1 Limanda limanda
CGTCACAACGACGAACTTTGATCAACAAACATGGAGACAAAAGAAGTTAAAGATTTACACACAGAATCTAAATCACTGCTTTTAATGACTCGAGTCTATTTGAGTTTACAGAACTCAGCTGTGGCTCCATAACCAACCCAAACTCCAGCATAGAGAGGCTGAGTGGATGTGGTCTGGACTCTGTGGAGGAGAGTCATGGTGTCAGAGACGCTGTAGAAGGACAGAACACCTGCACTGTGATCCAGGTACACTCCTACTCTGGAGGACACAGGACCTGACACTGGAGTCTCGATGCTGTTGTAATAAAAGTCATAATTGTTTTGATCACAAGCTAATGACCAAGATTTATCATTGAATCCAAATATACATTTACATGAGCCTCCTGCTCTGCTGATATTCTTGTGTGTGACTGCTACACGAACTACTCCTCCAAACCCCACCTTCACCTCCCAGTAACAACGTCCAGTCAGACTCTCTCTACTCAGGACCTGAAGCCAATGAGTGAATCTGTCTGGGTGATTAGAATAAGACTGTTTGAAACTCATATGTGTTAATTTTCTGTTTCCCTCAGATAATAACAGCTCCTTGTTTGCTGTGTTTGGATCCAGTGTGATTTCCTGTGAATATTTTAAGAAGTCAGCTCTGGTCTCTGGCTCTGGTTGTGGCAGTAAAACATCCACTCGAGACACAATCTGTAAAATCTCTGTCTCTGTCTCACTCAGAATGTCCTGTAGTCGACCTCTGACCTGGGACACAGCTGCTGTCACGTCCTCAAAGTCCCTCAGAGGACGGAACCTGAAGCTGGATGAGTGTGTAGATTCACTGAGTGGTGACAGTGAGGGGTAGTTGTGTAGAAGCTGGTTGTGATCCTCTGTGTCTGAGAGCTGCTTCAGTTCATGGTCTTTCCTCTTCAGCTCAGTGATCTCCTGCTCCAGTCTCTCCTGAAGCTCTCTGACTCGACTCACTTCAGTTTCCTGCTGGGATCTGATCTGCTGCTCCACATCAGAGCTTCTTTTCTCCAGCAGACGGATCAGCTCAGTGAAGATCTCCTCACTGTCCTCCACTGCTTTATCAGCAGAGCCATTGATGGCCTCCTCCTCCTGTTGAAGCAGCTTCACGTCTTTCTCTGTGTCCTGGACTCTCTGCTGGATTGTTTGTCTCCTCAGCCCGAGCTCTCTCTGCCTCTCAGTCCTTTCTGTTGCAGCTGACACTGTGTCGTGGTCTTTATGTTCATCCACAGAGCAGAGATAACAGATACACTGCTGATCAGTGCGGCAGAACATCTCCATCACCTCATCGTGACGAGAGCAGATGTTCTCCTGGAGCTTCTCTGAGGGCTCCACCAGCTTGTGCTTCTTAAATGCAGCTGACTGAAGATGAGGCTGGAGGTGTTTCTCACAATAAGAGGCAAAACAATTCAAACAGGACTTGAGAGCTTTCAGTTTTCTCCCAGTGCAGACATCACAGGCCACATCTTCAGGTCCAGCATAGCAGTGATCAGCAGGAGCAGCTTGGAGTCCAGTCTTCTTCAGCTCCTCCAGTGAAGCAGCTAACATGGTGCTTTTCTCCAGGAGAGGCCTCGGTGTGAAGGTCTGTCTACACTGAGGACAGCTGTAGCTTCCTCTCTCCTCCTCTTTGTCCCAGTGGGTGTTAATACAGCTCTTACAGTAGCTGTGTCCACAGACAGTAGTCACCGGATCCTTCAGTAGATCCACACAGATCCAACAGGAGAACCTTCTCTGTCCAGTTGATTTTCTTGCTGCTGCCAGAGACTGTTGCACAGAATCACTTCCTCTGAACAGAAACAGATCTCTGCTCCTCCCTCTCTCCTTCACTTCCTTTTTTTACCATGTTTTAACACACTATTGAAAAGAGCAACAGTCTGGTCCCTCAGCAGCTGCTGCCTTTATGTCAAACTGTTTAAAGGCAGCTACCTTTAGTGCAGCTACCTTTACTGTAGCTGCCTTTAAACAGTCTGACATACTGTTGTATTTTTAGACTTTGATGCGGGCCAATTAAAAGTGGATGGCGGGCCGCAGCTTGCCCGCGGGGCCGTAGTTTGGACACCCCTGGTCTAGGCCCTGAAAAAGCTGAAAATGGCCACCAAATCCAAAATGGTGGGCTTCCTGTTTGGTCTAGCATATGTATCCAAAAGACATATTTCTTTGTAATGTAAAGACACATATCCCTATCGATTTTTGTAGATGTAGACCAATCGTAGTGCCTGGGCTGCCCTTTCGGGGGCGCTAGTCAGTTATTTTGCCACATCCATTCTTTAAAACCATGGGGGGGCTGTTAATACACACATGTAGTTTGAGGGAGATGGACCCATGAACACAGAAGTTACAGCAATTTTGTCTGTCACGGCGAGCTGATGAACTTTGATGCCACTCCATTAATATGGCGTTTGACGAAAAGTCACAGTAATCTTAAGTCTTCATCATCAATGTCTTGAGACCCATTTGATAGAGTTTGACATGGTTGAGGTCAGTGGATGAGGAGGAATACCTCCAAGTGTAAGACATGCAAAAAACAAGACATTTCCTGTAGCCACCAGGGGGCGCTGTGATTTCAAGTCATAATTTCTGTGTAGATGTCTTCAGGCCGGGACTCTTGTCTCACATGTCTAGTTTGGACTCGATTGAACCAAATATGTCCGAGATACAGAACCTCGTGTTTTGATGGCGTTTAATCAACCTTTGACGCCACGCCACTGTAACACAGTGTGACGAAACATCGATCTCTAAATCAGTTTTTTTCTCCATCTTGTTGTGATGACACTCATCTAAATTTGAAGTGGATCTGATGAAAGCCCTGGGACAAGTACGTCAAAGTAAAAATGTGGAATATGGCCAAAATGGCCACTAAATAGAAAATGGCGGACTTCCTGTTGTGTTTTTCATAATGCCCCTTGAGACTTTTTGGTTTGTCTGGTCATTGATTCACGTGGGCCACGATTTTTGTGACGATCGGTCAAAGGGAAACCTAGGGGCTGCTTTCCAGGGGGCGCTGTTGAGCCATTTTGCCACGTCCATTTCAAATTACCCCAGAATACTAAAATATCCGTAGACCTTGAATTTCCTGCAAAGTTTCATAACTTTTTGAGCATCTGAAAAACTCCCCCAAAGGGAAATAATAAAAATCCTTACAGTTTCAATAGGGCCTCTCACCATTCGGTGCTCGGGCCCTAAATATAAATATCAATACAACGCTCATGCATTGTTCAAGGTCAGTGAGGAGGATTACACACTGCACAATGGATCTACCTCAGATGTGTAAAATGTTTCTCATTAAATAAAGATGTGTTGCATGACTGCCTGTTCATTCTTCATTGTATGTCTGTACTGATGCATTTTGTAAATACATCTGTTGAATATATACGAATCTCAGGGCACGTCTTTCCATATTTAAGCCAAATGTATTTCCATATTTTCATTTGGATAGAGCCTTTATTATAAACTTTGTCTTGCTTAACATAAACATGTAATAGTTGCATGTGATCCTCACTTATAATATTGTAACCAGCACACATCTCAGGTTATTGACTGTTCTTCACACCTGTACATTATCAGAAAATGGAAATAGACTCCACATCGGTATATTCAGTCATTGTTCAGAATGCGTGTGCTTTATTTAAAAGGTTCATAATTAGCTCCCTCGAGGAATTAATCATTGCTATTTGTTTGTTTGTCAGCAGGATTACGCAGAAGCTGATTTTCATAAACGTCGGTGGAGCGGAGCAGCGTGACTTGTAACCTGTAATTTTCCATCTGTGTGTTGTAACATAAATAATAGAGAAAACAGACTTCAGTCGAATCTTTTGGTCAATAAACGGGCTTGCACACAATGCACTGTGAAAAATAACAATTTGCAATAAATAGTTTTTGGTTCTAATTTGAGTAGGTCTTTGTAACAAATCAGAAATCAACCGCTGCTTATTAACCAAATGATCAAAAGCGCAATAATCTCCGCTGTTCAGAATTTGGCAACAAATGAACGAGTCTTTGGAAATGAGGTGGCAGGGGTTTCGTTGCCAAGACAGAAATTATCATCATTTTATGTTGCTTTTATTCAAAGTGATCATTTTATTAAATCTGCTCATGAGTTCAGAAGTTTGTGTCAGCCTTCCTTTATATAACTATAATGTTCTTTAGATTGTATATACATTTCCATAATACTGCATGTTTTTCGCACTTGTTGAAATGAGATTGCACTCTCCATGGCAATCAGCCTGTCCTTTGTCTGCCACTATACCCATTCCATTCTTCAGGTTTCCAAGGAGAAGCGTGTGTGTGGGCTGTCCCTTCAGAGTGTCCTTGGATTCTCAAAAGGATGTTTCAATGGAGAGAAGGCTGTTAAGTCTGTTGTGGTTACTGCAACGAACTGTTAGTGTGCAGCTCATTTCTTTTAAGTCCAGCGACGTATTGTGTGTCCTTCAGCCTGTTACTCATTATCATACACTTCTGAAGTTAGTATAGTAGTATAGTAGTAGCTTTCTTTACATGTACAGACATACAAAGAAATCAATATATCGTTTCTCACTCTCCCACGGTGAAACATAAAGTGCAGGGGGCACAACAGATAAGACAACAAGACATTCCTAATTCTAAGTAAACAGATTCAAGTACAGTACGTATAGCAGCATAGGTTTTATGTAAAGTAAAGTGTAGACGTACTAAAGTGATAAAAGTGATAAAAGTGCAAAAGACATATTCCACAACTTGTTGTTGAAGTTGAGTGTTTATCTGTTCATTCAAATTCAACCCTTTGTGTTTCCGTCAACAAAAATATATTGCCTGCAATCAACAGACATGATTATATTAATGACACCTGATAATTGGAGGAAATTATGCTTCCTGCCTTGATTGAAGTGACTCATTTAGTGATGGATTAATGTCACTCCATAGGTGCTTTTCCTGTGTTATTAATAGGACGTGTTGGATCTGTTCTCAGATCAGTGTAGTGGGAGGTCGATAACCAGTGGGCTCTCTCCATGGTGCTGATCTCTCTCTCTCTCTTCCTCTTTCTATAATAAACCCTGCTCCTGATTCTTCATTTCCTCCTAACACCATGGTGAGGCATGAGACTGTGAGGCCACTAATTAGTAGTAATTGTCACACCTCGGTCCTTTCAATATGACACTGTTCACTGTTTTGCATTTCCCTTTTTACTTCACTTTTTATACTTTTTATATATTTTTATTCAGAAATGTTTATCTCAAAATAAATGTAACTTTGTATAAATATTGGTAAAAAGTGAGTAAATAAGAAGTAAACAGCGAGTAAATATATACTGGTTTCCCATTTTTTATTGCTCTCCTATATGCATGTATATGTATTTATTGCGTTTTTATGTTTCTATGTTCATTGTTTGCACCAATAACCAGAGCAAATTCCTTGTATGTGTGAACGTACTTGGCAATAAAATACTTCTGATTCTGATTGATAACATCAACAACCTCGTGGGCGACCTGAAACGTGAACAATCCCTCTGCTGCCTCTGATATAATGAGACGTTTCAGGATTTTTGAGTTTGAGTCATATCTCTCCCACACACGTAGGTAACAAGTCAGCTGAGCAGTTCTACGTCATCACTTATGAAACAGTGGATTTCCTGCACGTTCGTGACCATAATCTGAAACCTGCCTCCTTCAGCTGTTTCAGGAATGGACAGAATGTAATAAAGTGGTTGAACAGGGGAAGACGATACACACATGTCAATTAGAAATAGTTCATTTTATTAAAGCATATAATAATACAGTTGTCATTTGTGTATAGGATAAAACATACAAAATATGAACACACCGGTCCAGCCAAGTGCTATAAGAGTATAACTCCTTACATGATATGACATTGCAGCATACTACTACAATTGGTGTTTCGAGAAGCTTCACAATTCATTGAATCGGACACTTCTCCGGTTTGTTGTGTTTGGTGCTTGATCCAAGCACCAGCCTCAGGTCGCTGGTGAAGCTCGGCCGCTGCGCCAGAGGATCCACGGCGGCGCAGGGCGCACCGGGTCCGGATCCCCGGGTCCGGATCCCTCTCCGGCCGCGCTGCTGGCCCCGGCACACCGCCTGGTAGGTGAGGATGGAGACGGTCTGATGACGCGACGGACCGGTCTCGTCCGGGAGCCCCCCCAAGGAGGCGAGGGCTCTGAACATGGGCTCCAGTCCCGAGCCGTCTTTGGCCGACGTCTCGAAGAGGGGCACCTGCTCCTCGCCGAGGATCCGGTTCACCTCCGAGCGGCTCACGGATCTCTGCGGCTCCAGGTCCGCTTTGTTCCCGCACACCACCGCCGGAACCTTCCCGGGATTCTTTAATTTCAGCAGTTTTGCTTTGGCAGCTTTGATTTCGTTCAGCAGCTCGCAGGCTTCAGCGAAAGAGTCTTTGTCATCCCAACTGAAGACGACCAGGAAGAGGTCACCTGGAGAGGAAGAGCACACAACTGATTTAATGACATGATCACCACCTCCATGATATATCATAACCTACTAAAAACAATGCAATGCACATTCAATGATAGTTCCTGGCTCACCTGTCAGAATGGATAACCTGCGTTTGGCAGCAAAGTCCCTCTCACTCGAGGCGTCCAGCAGATCCACCTGGTAGGCCTCTCCTCCAATGTGGAACAGCTTCCTGTGGAAGTCCTCGGTCGTGGGTTCATATTGCTCCACAAATTCTTTCCCCAGGAACCGCTGGAGGATGTTGGTTTTTCCCACTCTGGGTGAGCCAAGCACAACTATTCTGCGACAGTTCCTGGGCTTCACCAGACCCAGCTCCAACAGATCCATGGACCTCTTTGGGAGTCGATCCGCTGACCCTTGCCGGTTGCCCGAGCTGGAGGATCTGCTCACTGCCACTCTCCTATCCTGTGGTCTCCAGCGCCCTTTCATCGTCTTGATGATGCGCATACCTGTCCTGGATAAGTTTGAGACCTTGGGGTGCAGGAGCACTGGAGCGAGGGCGGCACTGGGACTGCTGATGCTCGGTGAGAGAACTGAACATTTCAAGGATGCCATCAATGGGAAGGTAAAACTTCTCAATTGTGTTCATCTCTTTCTGTTCAAGCAACGGGAGGATGTGGAAGTCTCACCAGCCCAGTTGCTTCTCCATCTGTGTGCTGAGACAAAGCGCAGTGTCCTCTTTTATACCGAGCACACACCGAGCAGCAGAGCCTGCGTCACACAGCCTCAGACAGAGTGCACTCCTTTTATAGAAGCATGAAGAGGCTCTCGGAAAAACAAATCAGAGAACATCTCCTCTACACTCTTGTACGTGTCCTCAAAAGAAACCAGATAAGTGTACACTTTCACTTGATATGCTGCAGCTCTCACAAAAGGATCCAAATGATCCTTCATCTGAGCTGAAGGATTCTTTTCTGCCACCAGCCCTTTCACTGCTAATTAAGTTTATTTTTAGCACCTAATGCAGGTGTTTTCTTGTCTCATTCATTGGTAAATAGATGAATGCACTGGTGGACAGTATTCAGATAATTGCCAAAATCACTGTAGCCCTGGATACAAGCACACATTAATTTAATTCATAGTCTTCCCTGAGGATACTGTTACAGGAGACAATAGTTATTTGGAATTTTCTATATTTCAGTTTCATGGAACTATCACACTGTGTTTTCAAATCAGAAATCACACGTACTTGCAATGACATGACCCGAGCTGTGCTTTCGGGATGTTGTTGTTCACGACACTGGACTAAGCAACACTTGAATACGATCCCTAAAGCTTCCTGCAGCGGTCACGACTCGTTCCGATCGGACACATTCTCGCTCTCCGCTCTGTGATTCACACCGATGAGTCCTCAGCAGCACCATCAGCAGATGTTCCCACTGGATGAAGACGTTCAAAACGAGCATCATCCTCTCTGCAGAAGTCATGAGTTTATTTTGGTTTGTTGACGGGGAACATGAATTGATTGTGTTTGAATCAACAGATACACAATTAACTTCAGAAGTGTATAAACATGGGGAACAGGATGACGGACACACAACACCTCGCCTGGAAAGTGATAAGATGCACACTAACAATTTGATGCAGTAGCCCGAACATACTCAACACAATGTTCTCCATCCAAGCATCTCTTTCACTAACCAAGGACGCTCAGGAGGGACCGCCCACACACGAGCTCTGTCTTGGAAACCTGAAGAATGAGTTGGAGATGTAGTCGCAGAGAAAGGAGAGTGCATCTCATTTCAACAAGTGCGAAAAACCGCATAAGGGAAAATGTAACAGTGAGCATTAAATTTATGATGATTTATTTATAGAAGAGGAATCTGTCTTTGAAGCGTTAAAGCAATGACTCATAAATGATTTGTGGCCTCTTGGAGCTTTAAGTATAGCTGCCTTCAGTATTATACCCTCAGCAGTGATTTTAAGACGAGTATGGGTGAGATGGTTAATATATGATTGTCTCTAAAAGGATATATCTGTGCTACATGAATCGTCAGCACCATTTATACTGAACCCTCACGCCGTGCTTGGGGTCCTAGAGACCTTGAGCTTTCTTAAACAGCACAACAAAACTTGTTGTATGATGAGAAAAGCTCAAAAACGTGATTTTTAACTGATGCTGTATTCCAGAGTAAAAAATTATTATTGCCTCTGCTTGTGGAGACAGAGTCCTCAGCTGAAAATATGGTTCAATATAATTGATTTTCATACACTTGAAGGTCTCCCAGTGCTGTTCATGCAGTAAAACCCCTCCCAAAATCCTATATGTGTCCATCTGGATCCTTGTTATTGATGTTTTGTAAGTCAAAGACCATAAAAATCCTAAATACAGGCAACATCAGACTTATTTTTTAAGGAACTAATGCAATAAAAGAGGGAATTTACTGTTTATTTAGTATATATATGTTCTATTTATCCTATATATATTCTTGTATATCATATGTGGCTCATATAACCATCATCTTGCCAATGCACCTTATCTACCTATTTTATTGTATTTTTATCTTGTGCTTCTGTTTTTTTATTCTTTCTACCTTTTAATTTTATTGTATTGTATTGTATTGTATTTAATTGTATTCAAATATACCGGCTGCTATGACGACTTAATTTCCCTTCGGGGATGAATAAAGTAATCTATCTATCCATCTATCTATCTATCCAACTATCTATCTATCTATCCATCTATCCATCTATCTATCTATCTATCTATCTATCTATCTATCTATCTATCTATCTATCTATCTATCTATCTATCTATCTATCTATCTATCTATCTATCTATCTATCTATCTATCTATCTATCTATCTATCTATCTATCTATCTATCTATCTATCTATCTATCTATCTATCTATCTATCTATCTATCTATCTATCTATCTATCTATCTATCTATCTATCTATCTATCTATCTATCTATCTATCTATCTATCTATCTATCTATCTATCTATCTATCTATCTATCTATCTATCTATCTATCTATAACCTATAAAAGGAAAAACTGTCAACAAAACAAAAGAGTATTCACTCAATTCACAGTTGTGTGTCTCTATTGCCAATGCTATGCACACTCCAACATCATACTGGGCTGGTGGCTCTCAGTTACAACTTCATCTTTAATGACACATGATTTAATGAAACCATCAAAATGCAATATGAGACAAGCACATGAGTCACATGTTTCAAGAGGCCAATTCACAGCACCGGTGCCAGGAGATGAAGTCATTACTGTAAACATTACAGTGACTGTAGACAAGCAGAGGAGAGTTGTGTTAACACTTTGAAATTAAATTGTTGTTAACATCTAACAGCGTTTATAGCATTAATGTAGAGGTTCACGTCACAGAAGCAGCCAGAGGAGAGGTCGATCTACCGAAATATCACTAGATGGCAGCAAAGAGGAGAAAGAATTCCAAACAGGAAGGAGGAAGTTTCAGAAACCAGATCCTGGAGTGCACAGGAACGGTTTCAAGCATTCATGTTGTTCTCTGTAACAACCAGAAGCTTTCACTTTACAAATTCAACCAAATTCTCTCTCACACACTCACACACACACTCACACAAGAAGTCAGACTTCCTCTGCTGCAACATGTCGTCTGTATATACATGCTGGTGTTATTTCTCAGCCCCTCACCTCCCCCTCTGTTTCCCCGGCCCATGCCTGCATGACTCCCCCTGCACTGACCTCCAGGCCTTTGTTGGGAAACAAAGAGTGCTCAGGCATCTGTTTTCAGGAGAAATAAAGACACAGGGTGGCAGAGAGGAGGAGGAGGAGGAGGAGGAGGAGGAGGAGGAGGAGGAGGAGGAGGGCCACAGGAGCTCCATGAAGTGGAGCTCCAACACTCTGATCAGTGGGAGACACATTCAACACTTACACAGGAAGCAAATGGACATTCAGGGAATAACTTATTCCAACTTTTGAACCTTTTCTCAGACTTATAGAAATCCCCTGAGACCTAGGTTCACTTCTGCTTGGGGAACTTTTGATTTCTGTTCACTTTTCCCCCTCTGTTGTCTCCAAGAGTCTCTGCCTTTGTTCTCTCAAGGTGGAGCTGGTATTTCCTGTATATCCTGCTCAGGAGACCGAGCCACTCGTCCTCTCCTGCTGCTGCTGCTGCTCCCTCAGCTGGATAATCACTATTCCCTCCACATGTCAGATATGATATGACCCCTCCGGAGCCTGGAGGTCACCTTGGGCACCAGCACGGGCTCATCGACGTGTATATAAAGAAGCAGCGCTGAATGGGAGCCTGTGTGATTGTAAATGCAAACGGATACGACTTCAGACAACGAGCCATTAGTGCTGATGAATAAGTAAAGAGCAGAGATGATGCTGCTGAGGAGGAAGTGTGGCTCTCTGTGGAACTCCTCTGGGATCACTGCACAGCTGAGCCTTCCATATACTGTACAGATCTTATTTATTACATTTTTCACTTTATATTTTCCTTTATACTATCTTGTAGTATTATTTATACTATGGTCACTTACTTTTAATTATTTTTTCTGTATCATGGTCACTACTGTTGCAATATTACTTATAATACTTTTGTTTTCATTACAATAACACTTACATCACTCCACTTTCTCCCCAGTACCTGCTTTTGCACAGTGTCTGTTTTGCAGGTTGTTTTTGTTTTCTATATATTTTTACTCTCATTATGTGTAGTTTAGTAAGTGTATATATTTTGATCTTTCTTTTTTTATTGTTGCTTCGGCACTGTTATTTAAATTCTGTTTTTCTCTTTTTTGCTGTAACAAGTGAATTTCCCCATTGTGTGGATAAATAAAGAAATCTAATCTAATTTAATATGCACGATACTCTGCATTTCGTTGCACATGTACTTGTACTGTGCTAATGACAATAAAGTTGAATCTAATCTAATCTAATCTTTATAGGAAATAGTGTCACGTCAACATATTTTCCTACTATTTACTTTTACTTCCCTGTACAAAAACTTGCACTTGTGTGTAGTTCCTGTAATATTTGGGATATTATAACACCTCAAGGGATTTTCTCAGTGTGATTTCCTTTAAATTGCAATAAAGGATCCCGGTTGCTCTTTGGTGCATTGGCAGGTTTGAGTCCAGGAGTCAGGACCGAGTCTCTGCTTCCAGCTCCATGACCGGGTGGCTGTTCCAGGAATCCTTTGATCACCTGCTCCCCCCCTCTGAAAACACACTTCTCCTCCAGGAAGTGAAAGAGTTAAGTCTGACTCTGCACCGGGCAGGCCCCCTCCCTCCCTCCCTCCCTCTCCATCCATTTTCACTGTGTGTATGTGTGTGTGTGTGTGTGTGTGTGAGACTTTCGGGGGCGGGGGGCTGAGCCATCTGGATCAGTGATACACACACACACACACACACACACACACACACACACACACACACACACACAACTTTAGTTTGATAACAAACCAGGGCAGCGACTCGATTCTGTTTTTAGTTTTTAGTTCTCGCTCGGGTGGTTTTATTTCTCTCTCTCTCTCTCTCTCTCTCTCTCTCTCTCTCTCTCTCTCTCTCTCTCTCTCTCTCTCTCTCTCTCTCTCTCTCTCTCTCTCTCTCTCTCTCTCTCTCTCTCTCTCTCTCTCTCTCCCGGACTCTAGGCGTGTAGGAAAGCTCCGGGACATGTCGAGCGGCTCTTCCAGCCTCTTCCTCCCCGACTCGGGCTCCCGCTGACCCGCAGGGACATGACGGTAAGAGCCGGGGAACCGGAGCCAGGGAACCGGGGGGTCGTGGTTTTTGTTTTTTATTTTGTTGTTGTTGTTGTCGAGGTTTCAACTTTAAAACTCAGAAAGGTAGCTGAGTCACGGCCATTTGACGCAGCGTGCACGCTAATGGGCCGGGCCGAGCCGAGCCGGGCCGAGCCGGGCCAGAGACATGTAGGCTGAGTCTGGACTTCTGGTTCACCCGGGAAACATCTGCACGGCTCATGTGGACCCACCTGGCCCAGCTTGTAGGCCTGATCCCGGACCAGCTTTCACTTCGCTTCCTGTCAGTGTGGAGGGGGGGTGGGGGGGGGGGTTACCTTCCTGGCGTGGTAATATTAAGTAAGAACATATTGTTTCCAAATTAGTAAAAAGTATATTTCATGAAGTGTATCTCCGTGTGTCAAGGTCACAGCTGTGTGAGAAGTGCTGACCTGCTCAGGACAGATCCATTCATCACTAGATAGATAGATAGATAGATAGATAGATAGATAGATAGATAGATAGATAGATAGATAGATAGATAGATAGATAGATAGATAGATAGATAGATAGATAGATAGATAGATAGATAGATAGATAGATAGATAGATAGATAGATAGATTGATTACTTTATTCATCCCAGAAGGGAAATTAAGTCGTCATAGCAGCCGGTATATTTGAATACAATAAAATACAAAACAATAGAATAAAATAAAAAATATTGAGGTAGAAAGAATAAAAACAGAAACACAAGATAAATAGGTAGATAAGGTGCAGTGGCAAGATGATGGTAATAGTACTGATGATATGATGGTAATGTTATTGTTAGACAGTATATAAAAATAGTACAGTATATATAGTATATAATATAACATAATATATATTTATATATGATAGTAATTATACCAATATAATAGCAGTATATAGTAATAATGGCAGCAACAGTATATATAATAATAATAGTAATATAATAATAATTATAACATGTACACATGTATAAATATGTGTATATAGACTTATATATACAAAGAATATACAGAGAGTATGATATAATATGATATGATATATAGTAGAGGTATAAATATAAGTATTCGACTATACAATAGATAATATAATATAATATGAGTGTAAGAATATGTAGACAGAGTGTGCAAAAGACAATATTCTTGTATAAAATGATATATAATATCAATATGGTTTATATGAACACATATTACATATGATGTGAAGTAAGTGTATATGGAGCGGAGTGTTGTACAGGTCCACAGAGCAAGGAGAGAATGCAAGTGCAAGTGTCATATATGTGTCAGATTATTATTTTCCAACCAATTTTAACTGTCTTTATCACTGAAATCCACATGGATCAGAAACCTGTCCAGAGGCAGAACTCTCTGATGCTCCTGGTCCAGCTCCCCTGCCCTCCCTGTCAATGACCCCCCTCCTCCCTCCCTCCACCTCCAGCTGAGTCACATCCATCCCAGTCAGGAGTCAGGAGTCGATGGGTCTGAAGGGTGATCTGGGTCCGTGGTCGCTGAGCCACGAACATTAAGACCCTTTGCCAGCTCTTGATAATCTATTCATGGCTCCTGTCACAGAACAGGAAGCTCCCTCAATCAAAGTGGGTTCGATTTCTCAGGGCTCACATACAGCAGTCACCTTTTTTATTTATTTATATTTATCGAGGGATCAATAAGCACATTTCTCTCCTTTATAATTTAACTATTACAAGTCTTTCGAGTTGAACCATCTCACAGAGGTGGGAGTGAAACGCTGTGGATTGAACTGAGTCACTTCCCTGACGACACGGGACAAGGTTCAATGTCTCAGGCAAACAAACTGTGCTCGACGGTCAAATACATTTAGATTATTGAAGTCAAATGAAAGAACAGCGAAGTGATCCTGACTCTGGTGGACCACCGTGTGTGTCTGTGAAGGTTCGGCTGTTTGCTTCCAGGTTTGTGATTCTTCAAATGCTTTTCGAGCTCCAGTGCTGCTGGTAGTGATGTAATCAGGTCAGAAAGGCCCCTCCCATCTCTGATAACACTCTGAGGTGAGACACACAGAACATTCTTTACATGCAGGCTCTGAAAGTTAAATCTGTCTTTCAGGTAAGAAGTATAACTTTGTGAAATTGATTGTACAAACAGCTGAGGGGCGGGTCATTGCTTCCTGAGGGAACAATGTGTGTGTTCTCACAGATCTCCTCAAGTTGTGTCACGGAAAAACACAAACTCAGGTGTTGTGTTTCACATGGCTTGGAGGAGCTGGGTTGTTCCTCTTTTCTTCCCAAACACAATTATAGTAAAAGGAAGAAGTGAGAGTTGAGTTGTGTGATTATTATTAGCTGCAAGTTTCCCTCCACTAATGTTTTACATGAGAATAATAAAACCAGTGCAGCTTCAGATCTTTCTGAAGTCTAACGTGTGCGTTCCTGTGCAGCAGGAACCTTCTGGTGGACGTCTCTGAAGTTTCCAAGAGGGAGGACGACCTCACTTCATTTCCCCGCTGACCTGGTCTGTGACCTTGCCTGAGGTGACTCAGCAGGTTGGCCTGCTGTCAGACTTTTCTGACTTTTTCTACCTGTGAGAAAAACAAACAACACCCGAGCGCCACCATGCAGACCTCGTCGCTCCGCCGGCAGATGAAGAACATGGTCAACAACTACACGGAGGCTGAGATCAAGGTCCGAGAGGCCACCTCCAACGACCACTGGGGCCCCCCCAGCGCGCTCATGTCTGAAATTGCAAACCTGACCTTCAACGTGGTGGCCTTCACCGAGGTCATGGGTATGATCTGGAGGCGGCTAAACGACCACGGGAAAAACTGGCGCCACGTTTATAAGGCACTGACCCTGCTGGACTACCTGATCAAAACCGGCTCGGAGCGAGTGTCCGCCGAGTGCCGCGAGAACATTTACACCATCCACACCCTGAGGGACTTCCAGTACATCGACCGGGACGGACGCGACCAGGGCATCAACGTCCGGGAGAAGGCCAAGCAGCTGGTGGCGCTGCTGAGGGACGAGGAGAAGCTGAAGAAGGAGAGAAGCCTGGCGCTGAAGACCAAGACACGCATAGCAGGGGGCACCAGCAGCCTAGGTTCTGGATCCTACCCGCCTCCATACCCGGGACACCGCAGCAGCCAGGGCGGCTCGTCGATGGCCCAAGGGGACGAGTTCCAGAGGTGCAGGGGCTCGCCATCGTCCTTCAACTGTGAGTAGACGTGTCACTGCACCAGGACACCAGCACGTTACTCTGAGCTCACAGCCACCTGGAGTTCCTCCCGTGGCTTGTGTCCGGTGATTATTCAGGAATTCACGCATTACAGGTCATGAGGTTATTTTTTTGGTCACGTGATTATCAGATAAACTATAAGATTAACTTTTAGGAATGATGAAGACAAGAACTAATCAGTTTATTGGTCGCCTCAACTTTATCATTAAATGCATATTTCTTAATTGTAATACCCACAGTTGAAGCCTTTAACTATTAATATCGAATCCCTTGTAGAGTTGAATGAGTTTAGCTTTTTACTGTCACTGGGACGTCTGCATTCCTCCCATTCTCCCCTTTAGAGTCACGTCAGCTAAACTGGATTTTCAAAAGAGAGCAGGCCCCTGTTTTGTAGTAGTTTCAGTCTTGTGGTGAATGTGAAGCTCTTTGCTGTTCCACTCTCATCGTCATGGTGAGGTGACGGTAATATAAGTCATCTCTGTGTGAGTGTGTCTGGGTTAGGGCGCCGGGTTCACTTCATAACCACAGTATATGGTTCCAACTTAAAAACACACTGATTATAAACATCCAGCAGTATACAGGTGTTTGTAACTGTGTTGCGTGTGTTGTGTGTAACTTATATTTTGACAGTTGTGTGTTCCACGTGGTGAAGGATGTTGATTAGAAGATGCTGGTGAGGAGCTGTGGTTTCCTGGAGGCAACAGTTATTCCTTTATACTTTGATGTCTGTGGCCTGGTGTACACAAAGTTATCCCCACAGATGCTATCTGACTGTTTTACTACCAACAATCCCTCAAAAAATCAACCATTCATTTCCATTTCTTGCATTTTCCTTTTTTTGCTGGAAACGTGTTGACCTGTACAGACTCCAAGCTCTGTTGTAATACACATAAACATGTAAACATCTGATAACACAACAAGAAGCAAGGTTTCATTGCCACAGTCCTTCAGAGGGAGTCTGGCTTTAATCCTGGTTGATCCTAACAACTTCACACACCAGTGATAGTAGCTAATCACTTGGTCTCTATCCAAATAACATTGGTTTGGTCCCAGATAACAAAGCATAAATATTGTGTGGGTTAAACAGCAGGTGTTTCAACACTTGAAGGGTGAGTTTGTTTCCACACGTGTGTGTTTGTCTTTGGCCTGAGTTGATGCAGTTTGTGGAACACAGCTCCTCATTGGGCTCCAGGGGATTCTAAAGGCACAAAGAGAGAACAGTGGTTGTCTGTTGGAGATCCCTGGGCACCGGGGCATGGTAGAAGTGTTGGTGCTGATGGATGGCGTGGCTGTGGGTCAGGAGGTTGGCAGCAGCTAATTGATAGCGAGCTTTCCGGCTCCGACCGGGGATATTGAAGGGCAGCAAAGTGGTAAAATTATGGGTTTCTGAGACCAGTCTTTGGAAATGTGTGGCCTGCTGCACTGTTGTAGCCCCGTGACCCACAGACCCACGGCCAGCACCCACCCCCGGCCCAAATCTGGACCCGAAACCTGGATCCCACACAGAGGATACGGGGTAATAAGGTGGGCCCCTCTCCAGCCCATCCACTCCTCTCCCCCTCTACCACCCTCACGCTCCACACAGGCACACCATTGTTCTCGGTGCAGGCAGAGTTAGGCAGACCGTGGCAAGCAATGCCAGCAAAGGCCCTTAACAACGGGCAATGGAAAAAACAACAACATTCAACAACATCGTTGGACTTTTTTTGACATTAAAAATCAGCCTAAAGTGTTTTTCTTTCTTTGCTTTCCCCCTCGGCTCTTCCTCTGTCTCTGTAGCTTCCTCATCCTCTCCTCAACTTGCTCCAGAAATGGAACAAGCTCGGCCCGTGACCAGTGGAGAAGAGGAGCTGCAGCTGAAGCTGGCCCTGGCTATGAGCCGAGAAGAATGTGAAAAGGTAGCTCTAAATGGGATAACACACACACACACACACACACACACACACACACACACACACACACACACACACACACACAAACCTCTTGTCCTTTCAGCACGAGCCCGACAGAAAGAGGCTTCTGAACTCCCCTGACGTGTAATGTTGTAATTCTGATGTGAACCAGTGCAGAGCTCCCACACACTCCCACACACACTCGGCACACACGCCTGGACTCGGTGGTGAAGCACTCCCACGGCCTCGGCTCGGCCGCCATTTGCCAGAGCCTTTTACAGAAAGTGATATCATCAGCTCGGTCTCCGATGTGGTCATTAATGGCACTTTGAGCCATCATCATGAGCACAGCTGAAGACTGAGGACACTGTGAGTGAAACAGGGAGGAGCCAGGCAGGATGTGAGCATTGATCCGAGGCACACAGCCACACTCCACCTCGGTGACCGTGGCAAAGGCGGCCTACGCCCTCCGACTTTCCTTTGCTACGATGGAAATATAGTATATTGTAATGGGTAAAGCTGAAATTAGCCGTGATTTTGAGCATGTAATTGATCATATATTAGATCTCTATTTCTAAATTGAATCACTTCAACAAAATCAAGCATGGTTTTACCTTTCCCTCTGATTCGTCTTCCCCCTGAACCTTCCTGCTTGGCCCTAGCCCGCTCCCCCTGTGGACATTGACGAACAGACCCAGCTCCAGATCGCTATGAGTCTCAGCAAGGAGGAGTCGAAGCAGGTATAAGTCCACTTGGACAAGGGATGATCCTTCCTCTGCATCATGTCCTGTTGCTCTCTACACTAAAACCATTGAGTTTTTTGTCCTTCTGGGAAACAACTGCATGTGCTACTCACTTTGTCTCCTTTCTAAATTTGACTCATGGCCTTCCTCACTCCCCTTTTAAACAGCAAAAGGACCGAGACTAATCAGCTTCATCCTTCTGTTCCACTAACCCCAAGATCTCTCCTCTCAGTCCAGTAGTGGGAGATCCTCATCTCAGCCACTGACCTATTCTGCTGTGGTGTCAGGGATGGGAAAGCAGGGTCTGACCCCTTAACGAAACATGGGACCCCTGTATAACTGCATGCAATTCACTATGAGGGTGTCCAAGAATGGATTCCATTATTATTCACCTTCACAAATATTCTCTCTCCCACCCGCACAGCCGGTCCAAGCTGTCCCTGCCAACGTGGACATGGATGAGGACACCCAGCTGCAGCTGGCCCTGAGCCTGAGCAAGGAGGAGCACCAGCAGGTGAGGGTTGCATGGGGTTCTAATAACTTGAATGCTACAGAAACTCCTGAGCTGCTTTCAGACATGCACAACTCTGCATAAAGGCGCTATTAGGGACGGGAATCGGCAGGGACCTCCCGATACGATACTATCACGATACTTAGGTGGCGATACGATATGTATTGCGATTCTGTAAGTATTGCGATTCGATATTACGATTTCCTGGGATTTCTTTTGGTTATTTTTTTTTTTTAAGTACTGGACCATGGAAAAATGTTGAATCATACCTTCAAATACAACACAGTCAAATTCACTTAGAGCAAGTTTATTTCAAATATAAACATTAACTTAACGACTGCCGGGCAGCCAATAGAGAAAATAAATAAAAATGTGCCCTATTATTGTATAGCCCCTGTCAACTGCACACAAACTGACAGATTAAGAAGTGTAAGCCACTTAGGCTCCTTTTAAACAATAAACAAAAGGTAAATTAAATAGAATGAATAAAAGTTTACTTAAAATATAAACTTTGAAATAAACAAAAAGTAGGCTATTGTTGTTTGCATGTAGGCGATGCAAAGCTAGTGCTTGGGTATGTTTAGATGTTTAGACCAGCTCTTGTTGACCAACAAGAGCTGGTCAACATGCTCTGGGGTGATGTTGCCCCCCCCCCATATATCACCCCCGGTATAAACCAATAAATATGTTTTAAAAAATCGATTTGGGAGACAGCATGGCGATTTAAAATCGTCATTCACAAGAATCGCAATTTTGGCGCTATATGTAAAATCAGAAAATGTCTGAGTCAGTTGCTCTGGACATTTTTCAGCCAGTCCCAAAGTAAAGTTTCCAGAAAATGCCTGAGTGAGCTCAAGTTTACAGAAGTAAAATGTCTAGAAGAATTCAAGATGTAGAAGAGATGCTCCAACGAAGATTTAAACTTGGAAATTGTTGATGTGCCGTAAAACTAATTTCCAAACTTAATCGGATTATATAATTTACTAGTGAATTTACTAGTGACTTTCAGGAGTTTCAGGATGAGTCTTAGGAGATTTCTGGATTAAGCACATTCGGATACCATTTAAAAATTTGGTTTGAATCACTTGAATTGCCTCATCTCAAATGTTAGTCACCATGACCTCATTGCAGTGAATCAGTAGGGTGTTCCCACCTCACCCACTCTGATCTTTTAGTGCTTCTCATAAGTTCTACATGTTTTCTCATGTTTGCTTTTTCTGATCTTTTCCATATACATCTTTAACTTATTTCCACACCTGGGTGCTTTGCTGTGCCTTTTATTTCAGTTGCATACCTATGAGTCTGTTCTATTAAACCATTGTTCCCCACCTCTCTCTCTCTCTCTCTCTCTCTCTCTCTCTCTTCCCGTCTCGCTCCCTTGTCGCTCTCCTGTGTTCTCTCCCTGTCTGTGTCAGTGCACCGCAGCACAATAGAGCCGCTCTGTTAGAGAGCTCAGCGATGCTCTCCTCTCTTTGACCAGAGAACTTTCTGGTTTGTGCCCATTGCACACATCTACCCCTGGGTCATATGATGCCCAGGAAAAAAGACGAAACAAGCTGGCTTTGGTGCTTGTGTGCTGCCACTGACTCATGAATATGATGGGACAATATGTTGAATTTCGCTTGAAGCCATCCCTCATGGCAACCATGTGACTGTATCTGTTGACAGGAACAACTCAGTCGCCAAGGAGACGAGTCGATGTTCCTGAAAGCTTTGGAGGAGAGCAAACGCCAGATGGAGTCCAAAGGCGGGGTATGAAATATTGGGGTATGGAATATCTCAATGGGGGTGATGAAATGCAAGCATACATTTGAGAACAAGGGATTTCCCACTCGAGGGTCACAACAACATCCACTGTGGTGCTTTAAGATGAGGATGATGATGGGTGGAGTTATTGGCTCTGATTTGTATATTTTAATAGCTCAACCCTCGAAGTAACTTGCTGTAAAATTGTCAAATCTGTTTGTAAATAAGTCATTAAGGGCTCCAGAATTATAAGTGAGTGCTGAAGCAGTATAATGACAAGGTTCTTTTCGTTGTTGATGGGGACAGACCGCCTTCATGGACCTAGTGGATGTTTTCGCGGTGCCCTCAGATCCGCCTTCTGTTGACCATCGCTGGACCAGCGCCGCACAGCAGGCGGCCACCGCCCGGCCGCCGGGCATGGATCCCTGGGACTCGCCGGGTGAGACTTTAGTTGACCAAATAACAATTAGTAAATCATGGTCATTAAATATATATTTGTAGCCTGATGAAGCTCAGGCATCAGTCTTCATCCGAGTATATTTACAGCACAGTTTAGTGCAAGACAACGGCCATAATAAACTTCATATTTTTCTTCTGTTGCTAAAGAAGGCCGGCCTAGCACTTCGAGAGGAGCTTCTCCGTGGATGGTACCATCACAGTCCAGCAGCCCCCCCCCACCATGGGAGCCCCAGACTGACCCCTGGGACGGCACGCCAAACGTCTCCGACCTCTCCGCCATGGGCCCTGCATGGGCCTCCGCTGCAAACACAGGTAATGTGCATGCAACACATGAGATATGTGAAATTAAATATTACATAATGAATCAAATAAAATGCATTTCCTTACGTTTATAGCTTCCTTGAGAGTTGATCCATTTTCGGCCCGATTAGATGGAGCGGCGCTTGAAGGAGCCGCCCGGGAAGCGTTCCCCCGAGCTGGAAGCCCCTCAGGTAGACAAAGCTTCCTCTTACTCGTCTCTCCCTGTGGTTCTGGGGGTCCCACTTCTCTCAGAGCGCTTTCTTCTTTCTGCCTTTAGATGGGGACCTGTTTGATGAGGCCATGGATGGGGGTCTGATGAATGTCAACGGCCGAGGGGAGAGTCCTGAGCTCTACGACCTGTCACGTCTCGGGGAAAGCCTGGGCGCCCCCAGCCCTCGCACATGCCGGACCCCCGAGTCCTTCCTGGACCCCACAGCAGCCTCCTTGGTGAACCTGGACGCCTTGATCCCAGTAAATCCCCAAGCCAAGAACCCCTTTTTATCAGGTAATTATTTGTAGTAGAGATGCTTCTTTTGTTTCACCAGTGAGAGACGAGGAAAGTTTTTTTTTGACATAATCTGGGTCATTAAATGCAAATGATATGTATAATACTGCCAATCATGTGTAAGGGGATATCATACTTGTACAGATTAATTCCTAGCTTCCATCTAGGCACTGTATTTCTGTTTGGAAATAAGAAATCTATTTTCTGAGATTTTAATGGTTATTCCGTTGCAAATATCAACTTTTTAAAACTTAAACTTTGGGAGTATTTGGCTGAAAAGGAACATTTTAATGGAGAGACTTTCAAATTCACGTGATCCTCTGTGCTTGCAATTGGAGGGTCATGCAAGATTCACTCACTTGACTCGCATCAAGTGGGCTAAAAGCAAAGTGCCAGAAATCTATGTTTGAATAACAATGTGATAAATTAACACTCTGCTTCCTTTGTTTCTGTCCAGGCCTGAGTGCAGCTTCAGCAAACAATCCGTTCCAAACCGAGCAGCCCAAAGTAACTCTGAATCAAATGGGGCCCCCCTCTTCGGCTCCTCACAGCTCTCTTCCATACAGTGCCTCCTTGCCTCTGCCCATGAGCCACCAGCCGGCCAGCCTCCCTTCGTCCCTCACCCACCCCACCCGGCCCGGCCTGGACCTGCCCGGGAACCTGCCCGAGCCGCTGCTGCCCTTCTCCTCCGGCAGCGCTCCGGGGTCACAGAGCAGTCAGAACCCTTTCCTATGAGGACCAATTCAACTGGAGAGAAATGTTAGGAAAAAGGGGATTGCCGATTAGGTTCCGCTCTCGAAATATCGCTCTCACCGCAGACCGAACTGTAGCCCCGAGGACGTGTGTTGTGGTATGATACAGTCACCCTTCGATTTATGCAACTGGTTCTGCCCATCGCTACAACAGCCCTTCCTGTTTGATCACAAATGCTGTAACAGGGTATAACAGAGATAATAACTGTGTAAGAGGAAGTATAAGTGTGGTGTCAAACCGGTTTTAGGCCATAATCTATTATCTATCTAAAATGAATCCTGATTTCAACCTACACAAAAGCACAGTTAAACATCTTTTTTTTGTATCTCTGCACATCCATTCAAGCTAATCTTTTACAGCTTATATGATTGGCTTAGCCTGCCACTGCTGCCGTCATGTTCTCTGGCTCCTTAGAAAAATTGATTTCTAATAACATGAAGAGAACATTTTAAAAGACCATGTCCAGCCCTTGAAATGTTACTGCATTATTAACAGCATCATTATCAACAGTAAGCGCATCATTAACTGTGGAACTTCTGTCAGACCAGGGTTGATGGAAAAAGATCAGTGTATCAAATTCTAATGGTGAAATGAATTGTTGGGGTTAAGTGAATGAAATTAATAATGTAGAAGGACTGTAAATATTTCAGAGTAAACTATAAGCGGGGCAACATTAGAAGATGTTGGAATCATGACTTTTATTCATTGCTTGTGAACTCATCAAATAATAAGGGTATTATTACAACACTGCTCAATTGTTTAGTTGTTTTTATTGCTTTGCATTTTCTCATTTCCCTTGATATCAATACATTTTGTATGAAATCCTCACAACACAGGCACACACCCAGTTTCAATATTAGCTTTGCTCCTTGTGCCCCCTGCTGGTAATAACTCATTACTACTCTGCTGCGTCCCTTGACAGTAATTACTCTTTTAACATCTGCTCTTCACACTTTAACGTTTAAAAAAAACCTGAAATACAAGAGGTTACTTTATTTCAGACAGATCAATTCTTACCTAGCATTGCATGAACTTTCCTCTTATGTTATAATGTGACGCAAGTGCTCTGACCAAACAGTCACGAATCCTTGCAATTCAATGTCTATCTGCCATTCAATGAGGAACAGTGACCTGTGTAAATAGCAGCAGGTCCGATCTTCACTAGTGTTCATTTAAGGAAACGTTAAAATGACCCGGATGAAGGCGACAAGCTGAAACACGTCGGTCTAACAATAAAGTTGTTATGTTTAATGAAAGTGATGCTCAGGTTTTGGCCTCTTCTGATTTTTGCCCTTCTGCATACATCATGGAAATATGTTGTGCCTGAAATCTCTGTTAAATGGTAAAATGGCCAACCTTGCAGCCATCCCATAATTCCATGATATCACCAATGAATCGCCTTCTCAGTCGATCATGATAACAGAAACGTTTTCCAGTTGGACTTGTCATGTGTTTTGCCACATTTCCAGTGAGTCCACCAGTGAACACATCATTACATCCTCTTGAAAATGTTGCATCATCAGTCTTGGCCGACTGACGTCACTGGACTATTTTTCCAAAAGGCTTGGAACCATAACTCAGAGTCCCGAGAGAGCAGCTTCACTTTCTAAGGACCAAGCTCATGATCGATCACTTGACTGTGATTGACTCCAGCCAACTGAGCACCTCCTTCAGTCCCTGTCCAGAGCAGGCACTGAGCTCCAGTGTTGTGATTGGCTGAGGAGCAGATGCAATGATGTCATCCATTCTAAACAGTGACTTTATCTCCGTAAGACTCATGGTGCAGGGCATGTCCCTGGAAAACAAAGGGGCATAACAAAAACAAAAAATAAGAAAATACACAACACCATAATTATCAGATTCTACACATGTTGTCTTGAAGATGCTGACTCGTGTGCGAGTGAACGTAGGCAGGCAGGTGCACAGACATTTTGGGGGGCAGGTGCTCAAATTAAAAACAAAAAGGGAACCCATCGCCAAATTATTTATCAAATTAAAAATAATAATAATAAATCAAAAAAACTTACTGATTCTCCCTCATTTGTTTTACTAGTTGATGGCCTGCTCCAATATAAAAGAGATCTGCCACCCTGAGCTGCTTGCTGCCCTCTTTTCTTTATTATGATGCAAATTTTGTAAATGAGATAAATCAATGTTGTGCATAATAATTAAGAGTGACTTACATAATCTCTATAAAGCTGACAACACAGTTCACACACATTTTTGTTTACTGTTTTCTGACAGAGTTGAAGTATAAGCAGCAGTACACTAATAATATACCACAATATACCTCACCAGACTGTCATGTAGCTCAACTTAAGATCTACCTATCATTTCAATAATTACGATTTTAAATGAAACAAAACTAGTGAACTTGTCTAATTTGGAATTGATGACAGAGAGAGTAATTTTCATTCTTAAATATTGATGAATGTAGAAACAATTGGGCTCCAGCAGAAGGGCACTTTTCTCCTACAGGGCAAAAGGGGAGGAGCTTGAGCACCACTCGGGGTCTATCTGTGCACGTGCCTGAACGTAGGGATTGGTGCATGTGGAGAGTTACCTCTTGTTGAAGAGAATCAGCACAGAGGCACCATGCAACGGCTCGGCCGAGAGAACCGACAGCAGCTGGATGCAGGAGGAGGACACCTGAGCAATGTTGGCAGAGTCCACCATAAACTGTGAAACAACACAGATATACAGTCAGTGAAATAAATCCAACAATATGTTATTAATTTCCATCAAATGCTGCGAAACAGAACAGAACATACAATGACAGAGGAGCAGTCCTGGAAGTAGCTGGGCCATATGGGGCCCATGCACCCCCCCAGCTCCCTCACAGTCACCTTCCTCTTCTTCAGCGTCAGGTCCGTCAGGTTGGTTCCCACCTGGGAACAGTGAAAGAGATGATAGATAGATAGATGGATGGATGGATGGATGGATGGATGGATGGATGGATGGATGGATGAATGGATGGATGGATGGATGGATGGATGGATGGATGGATGGATGGATGGATGGATGGATGGATGGATGGATGGATTGGTGGATGGATGGATGGATGGATGGATGGATGGATGGATGGATGGATGGATGGATGGATGGATGGATGGATGGATGGATGGATGGATGGATGGATAGATAGATAAGTAGATAGATAGATAGATAGATAGATAGATAGATAGATAGATAGATAGATAGATAGATAGATAGATAGATAGATAGATAGATAGATAGATAGATAAATAGATAGATAACTTTATTCATCCCCGAAGGGAAATGAAGTCGTCATAGCAGCCGGTATATTTGAATACAATAAAATACAATACAATACAATAAAATAAAAAATATTGAGGTAGAAAGAATAAAAACAGAAACACAAGATAAATAGGTAGATAAGGTGCAGTGGCAAGATGATGGTAATAGTACTGATGATATGATGGTAATGTTATTGTTAGACAGTATATAGAAAGAGTAAAGTATATATAGTATATAATATAACATAATATATATTTATATATGATAGTAATTATACCAATATAATAGCAGTATATAGTAATAATGGCAGCAACAGTATATATAATAATAATAGTAGTCATAATATAATAATAATAATTATAACATGTACACATGTATAAATATGTGTATATAGACTTATACATACAAAGAATATACAAAGAGTATGATATAATATATGATATATAGTAGAGGTATAAATATAAGTATTTGACTATACAATAGATAATATAATATACTATGAGTGTAAGAATATGTAGACAGAGTGTGCAAAGACAATATTATTGTATAAAATGATATATAATATCAATATGGTTTATATTAACACATATCACATATGATGTGAAGTAAGTGTATATGGAGCGGAGTGTTGTACAGGTACAGATCAAAGACTTAACATGGACATCCCGTCAAAATGGAGCCTGCAAGTCTGTGTTATTAACACATTGTCATGATCACTTACTGTAGGCAGGGTAGAAGGAGTCGTCTGCAGGTCACCTGATCCATGCAAACTAAACTGTAAACAAACAGGTTCAGAAAAAGAATCCACGGGAGCCAGTGTTGTGAGTTCAGCCTAATATGAGCTTCAATTGAAAAAATTGTGCAACATTTAAAATGTATACGCTACACTGGGGAGTTGTTTTGCATCTACACTGTATTCAAACTAATGCAAAATCACACAAGGGCCTCAACTCATATCAGTGGAGAGGATGTTTTCAGGAAGTATTTTTTTATTTTTGTTTTGTGATGCCCCTTTTTTCCCAGGGACATTAATTGCATCATTGCATTAATAATAGCATTAAGTTTACGAGGTAAATCTGCACTGTATTGAACTGACAGGTGTTCCTATTATTTTGTCCCCTCCATTCAGAACAATGAGGGTAGGCTAAACAGCAGACTCACCTCTTGGTATAATGCAGTACAGTAGCCATTTAAAGCATTATTACGTGTCCTTAATAAACTGAGTGTGAGTGAACACTTCAATATACATGCAATACTTAGTGAGCTAGTATTTTAATGCTAGTGTGTGTATCCATAATTCCATAAGAGCAGCAACAGCAGCTAATCAGGCTAACCTAGCTGCACTGAAGAAACACAACCAAGCAGTTTACAGCACTTATTTCTCAGTTCCGGTTCTAAACACTCGACCGGAAACAAAGGATATTTGCGAGACGTTTCATCAGCAACGTTTTCCCGACGCCGGTGGCTCCGAGGAGCAGACACACGTCACTACGCGTCATCTCTCTCCTCCAGCAGCAGGAGCACAGCAGCCACGACGATAGCATGTAGCCGGTTCAGTCCAAAGCGGAAGTGGAACCATGGCGACGCGGGGCTAAGCGCGGTGCGTCGCTGCGATTGGTCGAGGAAGACGTCGATCACATAGATATACTATATAAACACTAGATGTGTCGGCCGCGTTGTGTTGTAGTGGTGCGTACTTTTTAAATAACCATAACTTGCTCAATTTCCAACCGATTTTTAAACTGTTTGGTTTGTTATAAACATCAGAGATGTAGCTATGACACTGCATAAATTATTAAATTGTTTAGAAAAATAACATAATTATTCATAAGTACGCAGTGTCATAGCTATGAATAATTATGTTATTTTTCTAAAACATAATTATTGTTAAAAATAACATAATTATTCATAAGTATGCAGTGTCATAGCTATGAATAATTATGTTATTTTTCTAAAACATAATTATTGTTAAAAATAACATAATTATTCATAAGTATGCAGTGTCACAGCTATGAATAATTATGTTATTTTTCTATAACATAATTATTGTTAAAAATAACATAATTATTCATAAGTATGCAGTGTCATAGCTATGAATAATTATGTTCTTTTTCTAAACAATTTAATAATTTATGCAGTGTCATAACTACATCTCTGATGTTTATCACAAACCAAACAGTTGAAAAATCGGTTGAAAATTGAGCAAGTTATGGTTATTTAAAAAGTACGCACCACTACAACACAATGTTATGGGTGAGCGAGCCGCCTGCAGCAAGATGGCCGCCATGTGGTGACGTTTGACTCCATTGGCCGAGTCATCTAGCCTTATGTCTATGGTCGATCATCCCAGTCTTGTTTCTGATAGGCCGCTGTCACGTTGGCGTGAAGACAAGCGGAAGCGAAAGAAGGAAAACAGCGAACACGCCCCCTGCGTCCACCTGGAACTTGTTGTTGTTGGTATCGCTGTGTTTCCACTTTAGTTGTTTGTTGGGGAGATAAACATGGAAGCTAAACTAAAGCAGGAGTTGGGGACAGCCATGCTGAAGTCTACCGGACACTCAGGAGGTGGATGTATCAGCGAGGGCCAGAGCTATGACACAGACACTGGGAGAGTGTTTGTGAAGATCAATCACAAGAGCGAGGTATTGAACATCGTTCTCTAATATCTATGCACTATAGTGCTTATGGGTGGATGACATGACGCATGATTTTTCTGTAACTAAGTGTGAATGTTTATTTAGATGCATTTAACCACTTAAACAACACATGGATGTGATGCACATTATGGTACTTTGTTATAAACTTATGATTTTGTATGAAATATCTGTTAATATATGTTTTGATTATATTTTAAGGTGAACACGCAAAATGTCCTGCGGTGTGACCGTAACATAGGTGAAGCATTAAACTTACATATTAACAAAATAAACCAGAAATATCTGGAGCAGGTAATAACTGCCTTGGCATTATATTGTATATAATGACTTTATTAATATTAGGTTTTAATATGCACAAAACTAGTATATTAGTATTTACAGCAAAATAACTTTCGTAACACAAATAATGTCCTGTGGCGTGACATGGAAAATCAGATTTTTGAAACGGCAGTGACATGGACAACTATAGGGGTCCTTAGTTTATCCCACTACCAGGAAGCCCCCCAGATGTTGGAATGTACTGTGTATGTTGAAAGGTGACTGTTCACCTCTGATTAATTTCATAGATTTCACTCTTTCTGTCAGACAATGAATGTGTGATTTTTCGAATGTCCTGCGGTGTGACGGCTGTAGTTAAAATTTGTTTAAAAAAAAGTGTAAAAAAAAACAAACAAAATTTCACATTTTAAAAAAAATTTAATTAAACATATTAAGGTTAAACTGTGTTATTCTTCAGTTAGCATAATAGCTAAGGTCAGTCTTGTATAGCAATGACTCACAAGGATGAAAATGTCCTGTGGTGTGACATCCCGTCACACCACAATGAAATTATACAAAAACACTACGGAACACTAGCAGTTTAAAAAAAATCAGCATTTGAACATTATAATTTCATACAACTGTAATCCTCATTACAACTTTATTAAAAAAAATACTGTTTCACCCTTATTTGTCAACTACCCATATGCTTCTTAATGTTGTTTGTTGTTGTTTTTCTTCAGGTGTGTATATATATTTTCGATTTGTAAATTTTATTTCTATTTACATTTTTATATTCTATTCTATTTTATCTTATTCTTTTGTCTGCTTGTAATATTCTGAGCATTGCAATAAGAGAGCCTTAAAGTAATCGTTGTGTATATGAAAATAAACTCTTGAAACTTATTCTTCCAGGTAATATAGTTACACCCCAATATTTACTTATTAGATCATTAACATGCAGACTACTGGCTCACCAGCCCAAATCCCGTTTTGGTGTGTTTTATTCAGGCTAAACAGATGTTTGATGGAGAGACGGCCAGTTTGGAAGCCATTTTAAAGACAGACACTATCAAAGTCCCCAGACCTGTGAAGGTGATGGAGCTCGACACAGGGGGGTGTGTGCTTGTGATGGAGCATCTGGACATGAGAGGTCTGAACACGTAAGAGCTCTCGCCTACAACATGCCAAGTTCTGTTTTGGTGCCATTACCACTGTGTACAGACTGTAATCTAACCCTGTTTCTGTTTTTAATGTGATTCTTTGCCATGTACAACTTCGATGTGTAGGTACTCAAAGCAACTTGGAGAGCAGCTGGCAGATCTGCATCTTCACAACAAGAGACTGATGGAAACATTAGAGAAAGAGCAGCAGACAGTGGGTAAATCACCATAATGTCACCTTTGTACAGAAATCTTTTATCCTCTTGTTCCTAGTGACTATTACTGATATATAAACTCACATAAATAGGGCTATTTAACTTGTGCTATCACACGCAGGACAAGGAGCTGGGCAGTCAGATGTGGCTGTTGTTGGGAAATTTGGCTTTAGTGTACCTACATGCTGTGGATATCTACCTCAGGTAAAACATATATTTTATCTGTATATTAGGTAAAACTGGACTGTATTGAAGTATCTAAGATCTAATAGTACATACGAGTGCGTGGTCTTTAAGTCACTTCTGTTTTTTGATTTTCTCCTCCCTCCAGAGAAACGAGTGGCAGGATGACTGGGTGACATTTTTCTCCGAGCAGCGGCTGCAGCACCAGCTCAACATGGTGGAGAATTCTTATGGAGACAGGGAGGCCAAAGAGCTGTGGGCCAAGCTACAGGTGCACCATCATCAGAAACTATCTTTAACACATCTCTTACAATTCTATCGATAATTGGCCTGTGCAACTCACATCTTTTGTCTGTTTTTGTCAGCTGAAGATCCCTCAGTTTTTCACAGATCTGGAGATGGTCCCTGCTCTGCTCCACGGAGATCTATGGGGAGGCAACGTGTCAGAATGTGCAGATGGCCCAGTCATCTTTGACCCTGCTTCCTTCTATGGACATTCAGAGTTTGAGCTGGGTATCGCTGGAATGTTCGGTGGCTTCAACAGATCTTTTTACTCTGCTTACCATGAAAAGATTCCTAAAGCACCCGGCTTTGCAGAGAGAAACCAGCTCTACCAACTCTACCACTATCTGAATCACTGGAACCACTTTGGTGGGGGCTACAGAGGCTCCTCAATAGGAATTATGAAGAACTTACTGAAGTAATTGCACACACTTCGTAGGAAGCTTCACAAGTCTTAAAGACAAGCCAAGTATTATGTATATATTAACAGAGGCTAATTTGAACAAAATAGTGTGGGTAATTGTTAGAGAGACTAAAACATAACATTTCAGCATTGTATTATATTTTATAGTGTGTATAAAACTGCCCTGACTGCTCCACCCATGATTGTATTGTATGATTTAACAATGATACAAACTTTATTATCTCCAAATTATTTACCTTCTTGACTGACTGTTGATGTCACACAGGCTGATACACTACATACACCTACAGAGTGTTGCTACATAGTAATAAATCATTGCAATTCATTCACTGTTTAACCAACAATAAATCCTCAGATGATCCAAATGTTTTTTTGTGGTCTACTTGACTTTACTTTGTATCTACTTGCTTTGAAAACTATGGTGAATTAAAACGAAGGACCTCCATCATCATAAAGTCTTTTGACCCCTGCCGCCATGATCAAGTCAACTTTACAAAATGTAAACATAGACTTACATTATTGAGTTTGTATTAATTAGGGCCCGAGCACTGACAGGCACTGACAGACAGTGAGGATTATTATTATTATTTTTCAGGCAAATTAATTGGCTTTTTGAGGGCTTTAACATGCTCAAATTTTTACCAAAATTTGCAGAAAAGTAGTGAAAATTTAAGTATTCTGGAGGAATTTTCAAGGGGCGTAGCAAAATGGCTCAACGGTGCCCCCTGAGACCCCTGGAACGTGTTCACATTGACCGATCGTCACAAAAATCCAACCTCCGGCCTCCTGAACTTTTACTTTGAAGGTGTCTCTCTGTCCCCCTCTGGATGTCCTCGTTGAAGCAGGGGCGGCTCCTGGTACAGGCGACATAGGCGGTTGGGTGAAAAATGCAGAGAGGGCGGCACAAGAGACAGAATTACCATGATGTGACGCATGCAATGTAAAACAATATATTAACGTCACACCATCATCCCCTAACCCCTGGACGCACCGGAGGTAGAAGCGCCGCGAAAAGCGGTCCGCCTCATTTCCTCGCCCATGTTCGCACCGGCAGCGTAATGCCGGGAAGAACCGGGAAGCGCCGCGGCCACACACACACACACACAAGCACATAATCTCCTGTGGGGGGTGGGGGGCGGCTACAGGCTTGCGTAGGTCAGTCACCTGTGAAGACCAGCATCATTTACCCCTGAACCAGCCGGAGAAATGCGCTCCCTGGGCCGCAGGGAGGAGCCAGCCCCACGCCACTACGCTGCCATGGAACCAGGACACCAGTGGACACAGGAGCTGGGTCCGAACTTATGGCTAAGTTTGGCAGGACTTCAACCACCTATTTATTGCACAATATCTAATTATATGTACATTTTTAATATAAAAATGAACCATAACCATTTCAAATTAAATATATATATATATATATATATAAAAATTAAATAAAAAAATTAAATTAAATAAAAAAAATGTTTTTTAAAAACTGCCCACGCACATCCTGCGCAGAAACGCGCAAGAATTGCACGCGCAATTACATTTTTTCATTTTTTATATTTAATTAATTTAAATTTACATAGTGTAATATATATTTTGCAATTAATAGGTGATTGAAATCCTGCCAATTTTGAGAGTTCAGTATATTGCCAGAACGAAGATAAGAAAGATTGAGGATCGAACCCGCCCTTCATGGTGAAGAACGACCACTCTACCCACTAGGCCAAACCGCCTGCTAACTCAACTAAGCACGTTAAGAAGACTGACAAATTGTCGTGTGTGT
>NC_083652.1:24127000-24157000 GCF_963576545.1 Limanda limanda
CGAAAGGGATCGTCTTTGTTGTCAGGATTTGCGAATCGTATACAACAGTATAATTAACAGTCTCAAAGCTCAGCAGAAAACTCCTGTGACAGTTGAAGCAGCTTATAACAAAGTTCCCTCTTGTTTTAGAATCAGATTTTAAAGCAAAAGAAATCAAACAAGCAGAAGAAACTTAACAATCAGTGTGTCTCCCCTTTCAAAACTGAAATAACCACAGAGAAACGATCAAAAAGAGAATTTTATAGCGTTACATCTGATAAATATATTTTAGCCCTGGTTATGTTTGCCTCTTTGTTGTATAATTATATAACCTTTTAAGTATGTGATGATATTTGACAGTCCTGATGTCATACAGTATTAATTACAGTTTTGATTTGCTTGTTTGCAGTCTTATCTATCAGCCAATGATAGTTCCAGGGATGCTGCATGTGTACTGGTATCAAAGTAAGTGTATAAACAGACTATTACCTTGTACTTACATTTTGTGGCTGTCACCAAAATATATAGAGTAAGTTTCACAGTTTGAAACAGTGCAACAGTAATTTTTCTTTCAAGATCATTTAAATTTTTCAATATTTACATACATAAAAGATGAGTTGCCTTCCTGGTTGGAACATAATTATTGTTTTGATCAAATCAGGATCATCAAGAACTCACCAACAAGACATGTCTTCTACATTTAGGGTCCGACAGTGTGAAGGTCCTGTTGCTTTTTATTTCTGAAAATGACTTTTTATTAACTCCACTGTGCATAGTCCAGTCAGCACGTAAAATGTTCACCTATGATCACAGTCCCGGCCTGAACAGCTCCATATGTTAATATTAACTCAGGGTCATAGCGCCACCTACTGATCAGTGTGAAAATGAAGATGTCCCGCGGAGCTGTTTCGCCCTGTTCCCCTGTCCCCCCTTTTTGTTTTATTTCATGCATTGTATAATCATGTCACATTTTGGTTTCATTTATGTTTTTACCAACCATGTTGAACAATACAATGTAATTATCTTTCTAACCAATAGAGGGCAGGGTTGTTCTTAGAATGCCTTTGCTGTAGGCTTCCTTTGTTTCTCCAGATGAAACCCTGAAAGTCTTTCTGGTCTTCTTGCACGTACAGGTTCATGACGCGCCACGATGTGCAACAGAAGTGTCTCGCAGAATTTTTGGACTGGAGCCTCACCACTATATTCCAGACCAGTGACGAGTTACTGAAAGACATTAGGTTGCTGAATGGTGTTCTGCAGTCTCTGGTAAACACTCCCTTCTCCCTGATCATATTTAGTTTGTTACGTGTTCACGCCTGGTTGTGTCTATGTTTTGAACCGGTGCCATCTGTGGGCACCGCTTCATCCAAACCTGCAGGGGGTTGTTTGCAAGAGCTGACATGACTGGTATGTTCCACCTAATGTGATTTTAGCAGGTGTGAGTATTGCACCTGTTGCATGTGTGGGAGGTTCTGCTTCAAGTTTAATCCACAGATTTAAGAGAAATTCTCAAGAACAGGGTTGTGGGCATATTAGCAATTTCCAAATCACTCCCTGTCAGTTAAGGTGACGTACCTCAAGCCTCAAGCAAGAACATCAGAGTCAAATTATCGCCATACAAGCTTGCGTAACATTTAACAAAGTGTTCCTTTGTACTTAATGTCAAAAATCCATCTGGCGGGCCAGGCCTCTGTAGTTTGTAGAATGTTCGAAACTGGCTCCTACTTGTATGCAAACCTGCTGCAAACCTGCTGATCTGTGTGAAGATTGAGACCAAAGCGATGCAGAAAAACAAGCAACATAACAAGGCCAGAAAGGACTAGTAATGAACAGTGTGGTGTGTGGAATGCATGCTGGTTTCTGAGAGAACTCTGTAACTTAGTTAGTTTGTTGATGTTTTGTAAAAATCAATATTTCTAAATGTGTGATGCCCTCCATAATGTCACTGCTCTCATGTGTCCTCTTCAGTACGATGGATGGATCTGGTCTGATCTTGTTTGTGTCTCCTAGGCAAAGCTTTTCAAACATGGGAAACGAGATGACCTACTCCAGTATGGTAGGTTCCCTTGTTTCTCTGTTTTATAGCTAATGTATCTGCAGTAGTAAAATGAATGAAGATCGTTTTATTTTGCCGTCAGTCCCAATCAGTTATCTCAGGAGTTCAGATGGCCTCAACTTGTTGGAAATATTACTATAATTAGAAAAATAGCAGCTCACTCTATGATCTTGTTATATCAGTTAAATATTTATCCTACCAAAAGGCCTTTTAAATATACAAGATGAAAATAATTGTTTTTCTTAGCCTCTTGCCAGAGATCTCCCAAAAAAATAAACGTTGTATATCTGTGGGCTATGTTTATTCCTGTATATATTAATTTACTTCATTATTTTATTACATCATCAGTGTTTCCCCTACCATTCTATTAGGGGGGCGCTGCGCCCCCCCAAAGGCACCTCCCGCCCCCCCTGGAAGGTCAAGTTAATTGTTTATTTTATTTTTTATTTTTTAATATGGCCCCAGATTTCTACATAAATCATTTTAAGGTTACATTTCCTATAAAACAGGTCTATAGTTTGCATTTCTGTCTCGACATGGTCGCGCGGTTAGAGTTCTCCTCTGCTCTCTGTATCACGCACACACAGGTGAGGAACCTCCCACCGGCGCACACAGAGCATCCATCTGAAAACATGTCGCATGAACCACCTGAGAAGCAGTTACAAATATCCGCGTTTTTTAAACGCTCCCAGGTGGAGATGGTAACAGCCACTCTCCTGTGAGGAGCAGCCGGAGCAGCTCTCCTGCTCCGGGTCCGAGTTCAGAGAAGAGTCCATGTGTTGCACGCCCCGCCCCAGACAAGAATCTGCTCAGTCACCACCGGATGACCGGTTCTGACCCAGCTTGGCTTTCAGAGGGGCAATACTCCCCATGGTTGTACAAGACTGATCTTTGTCCGGGAAGCGCATTTCTCAGCGCCGGTCAGCCCGCGATTCTGCTTTCTCCGCTTGTTGTATTAAACCGTGAACGCACCTCGCCTCGCAACCTCAGCCTGAACCATTATTAAGCTGCATCACTTCCTTCTATCACTGTTTAATCTATTTTCATCGGACCATTGTTCAAAACCGGCAAATCTGACGTGAAAAGATTTTTATTACAGACGGAAGTTTCAAAACGGTAACTTAACACAAACGAGGGTTATGGCGAGGTGCTCTATTCTAACTCGTCCTGTTTGATTGCCATGGTAACAGTGGTTTCAGGTGGTAGAGAAGTCGTTATGGGAGGATTGCTAGTAGGATCTCCACTTTAGTTTTCTTTCACTTTAAGCGCATGCTCCATGACGTCTTTACAGCGACTTCAACCACTCCGCTGCAGCGTTTCCGTGTTTTCCTGACAGAGCTTCGTGTAGACGAGATAAACATAAGTACCGGATCCAAAAATGTTTCCGGATTCCGGCAATCCAGGTTACTTATGGAAGTCAGTAAATACATACATTACATACATACATATATACATGCATGCATAAATAAATAGATAGATAGATAAATTACAGTTCATAGAGAATGAATAGGGGATTATTTCAGTTTTCTTTTTGGTTTTAGGCAGTGGTGGGAAGTAACATAGTAGAAATACTTTGTTACTGTACTTAAGTAGATTTTTCACATATCTGTACTTTACTTGAGTATTTATTTTCCTGACGACTTTTAACTTTTACTCGTTACATTTGAGCACAAATATCTGTACTTTCTACTTCTTACATTCTCAAAACTGGCTTGTTACTTGAGCAGCGGAGGTTGGCGCACCTCTCTCTCACTCTCTCTCTCTCTCTCTCTCTCTCTCTCTCTCTCTCTCTCTCTCTCTCTCTCAGGTAATCAGGCCCAGTTTTCCACTCACTATAATGCCAATATAATTTTTGCAAAGATATTATATATCTATATATTGCCAATTCCAATCCTTAGACGCCCTTTGTGCTGACTCAACACAACTTAGAAGCTGTTGAGTCTTATACATGTATTGTACAAACTGGCTAATGTGTACAACTTCAGGCAGGGTTGTGTCTTCACTTTGTCGTCCCTACAGGTGTATTGTCACCCTGCTGGAAACAAATGCAAACACAACCCCAGGCCCATTCAGTGAAGATAGTCTAATGATAAATAAACAGGCTACATGTAGATGAGAGGACAAGCTGGCGGGCAGGTATACAGGCAGGTAAACATCCAGGCAGTTAAAATGCAAAATACAGCTCATAGACACAAAAGGTTCATTTGGTCTATCAGTGTTCTTAGGTAGAATCAAGAGGAACTTGTTTATTCTGTTGTGTTGATTCTTTGTTGTCGCTAGAAGTTCAGATCGATTGTCCAATACTATTTTAACCTCAGCATCTCGGGTTCAAAATTTGTAAAATTATACATTATATATAGTGTTGTTATAATTTTTTAGTCAGTTGAAATAAAATTTGGTACTTGTACTTTTACTTTTGATACTTAAGTACATTTCAACACCAGATACTTTTGATACTTAAGTACATTTAATATGAGCGACTCTAAGACTTTAACTCAAGTCATTTTCTGACGGGTGACTTTTACTTTAACCGGAGTCACTTTCAAGTAAGATATCTGTACTTTTACTCAAGTATGGCTTTCAAGTACTTTATACACCACTGGTTTTAAGAATGTTATGTCGCATACGTAGACAGTTGTGAGAGGAAACCAGACCCGGACATTTATAGAGTCTCCCTGCCAGTCCTACAGAAGGGACAACCTGGACAAACACATGACGTCCTCTGAGCATCACAGAATAGCCTGTCAGCGCCGAAATCCAATGTACAGTTCAAAATCATTAAAAGAAACCTAGGTGAAACACTGATCATACAATGAATATGTTTTCACGTGTTTCCCAGCTCCCACAATCCTGCGGTGTCTGGAGCAGAGGAACCTAGCGGAGAGCAGCCAGGCCATGCTGAGGAAGCCTGGGGTCAAACTGATCCAGAGACTCGGCCTCACCTTCCTGAAGCCACGTCTGGCTGCTTGGCGGTCAGACATGAAAGCAATAAATCAATATATGTTTTGTAAAAATGAACTTTGTCACATCTAAAACATGAGCTTGTGAAAGTCTATTAGTGTATACTTTATAATATGTTATGACCAAAATATGTTATGGTTATTAGTGGCAGTAGCACAAAGTTCAGAAGTGTATATTCATGTTTTTCAGTTACCAGAGGGGAAACCGCTCCCTCGGCGCAAACCTTTCCACGTCCGAATCCGCTCCAGCTGCTGATGCTCTGACTCCTCACATGGACACACAGGAACAGATAGAAGACTATGATATACCTGCAGAGGTAGAAACTGTTATCGGTACGTTCCTGCCTCCACTAAGTGTGAAAAGGTTGTTATTGCAATACGTGTTATCTGAAACTTTAATTTGCATGTGTTCTTTTTACAGAGCATCTGCTGGTGGGACTTAAAGATAAGGAAACCATTGTGCGGTGGTCTGCGGCAAAGGGGTAAAAAATCTGCCCCCACTAAACAAATTTGCAACGGCTTATAACAAGTTCTCCTTGTAGCTTCTTGTTTTTTTGTATTCTCTATTTGAAAGACAGAATTTCCAGATGTCTTTGTTTGATTTGAATGTATTCCCCCCTTCAGCAATGGGAGGGTGACTGGGAGGCTTCCCAAAGAGCTGGCCGACGAGGTGGTGGGATCCTTGCTGGATTGCTTCAGGTAGGTTCATGTTTGCTCTCACCATCAGTGACTCTCAGCTGCTCTTTTTCTATTTTAAAATACCTGTCATGCAGGGACAAAACGTTAAGCTCCCCCACTATTCAAGAAATGTGTCCTATATTTTCAACTGCAACGTGTGTGTTGTGTTTCAAGCTTCCAGGAAACGGACAAGGCTTGGCACGGAGGCTGCCTGGCCTTGGCCGAGCTGAGCAGAAGAGGCCTGCTGCTTCCCTCCAGGTTGACGGAGGGTATGTTTCCACAAATTCACACTGAAATCGTTATTACAGTATTAGATAAATTGATTACTGTAAGCAAGTCAGCGTTTGTTACTTATTTATTAAAAATGTGTACATTTACAGTGCATTGCCATATCTTATATCTCCAACTTTACACAATGACAAACCTGTCCAGATTTAAATATTAAAAACCCTTAAAAAATGCTTTCCATCTTTTCCCATCTAGTCTGATGTCAAGACGTTATACACACACACACACCTGTGGCAACATGTCTTTTCATTTAACACATATTTATTTTTCTTAATGACTGACCATGTGCCACTACTGTAGACATTTCACATATTTTTTAGATTAATCAAATCTTTCAGTGCTTAATTAATATTTACATTACAGTTGAACGTCGCGGCTGAAAGGTGGGAGATGCTTTGTCCTTATTTACAAATCTTATAAAAGTCCGAGTTGAATTGTTCCTCTCAGCGATGCCTCCTCCTCAGAACCCGTCCTGGAACCTTTGCTCGCTTGTTGGGTTTATGGCAGCTGTTTTCAGCCCTGACACTCTTTGCTCTCTTCTTGCCAATTGTCTTGAGCTTCGTCTTCTCTGGAGATCCAGGACTTCTAGCCTCCATGTTGTATTCTGAGGGCCTGACTGCAGAGCTGAAGTCACATGAGGAGACAGCAGAGCTCGCAATGGAGAGCTGACAGAGAGCCAGCGCTGCCGTCTGCCTCCCGTCAAACGTCTCCTCATCCAGCTCATCGTCTGGCGTCCGCTGGAGATGTTCAGGGCTGCTGTGACAATCTCGAATGCTGAGGTTCAGAGGCAAATCATCCTCCCTTAGTTTCTCTGTGTCTGAACACCTCAGTCTGTGGTCAGATGGGCTGTCGTCTGTGTCCTGTTTTCTCGTTGAGAGGTTGAGGGGAGCCAGGTCTTGTTCTGACTTAGTTTGTGGACATGGCTCAGAGACAGAAGTGGAGGAATAGCTGCAGATCTCTGCCGACCTGAGAGAAACAGACCAAAACAAACATTTGAAGGACAACACAATCATTGTAAATGCAATACACTGCAGCTGAGGAATAATTGATTCCTGGATACATAAACAAATAGGGATTTCGCTTACCCTCTGTCCACAGGCTGAAGTCTTAAATGCAGCAGGCTCTCAGCAGACTCTTGTCTCAGGTCAGACGTGATGTCCTGCGTGGGGACGGCTGTGTGGACGAGTTGGGACGTGGTCTGAGAGTCGCCCATGCTGGTGTACTGCAGGGGCTCTGTGTCTCTCTGGAGGCTGTGTGCATGGTGGGGTCTGTCCGGGGACCCCAAAGCAGAACAACCCTCTTTGGGGCTGAGCCTGGTGGCCTTGTCTCCACTTTGCACATGGCTGCTCTGCTCTTGAGCAGATGTGTTGAGACCATTGTGTCTGGGATGTGAGTGCATGTATAACTCGTAATCCTTGGGCCTCAGGGTTTGGTCGTACAAAGGGATGTATCTGGGTCCTGTAAATGGCATGGAGAGCTCATGTGGCCTGTACAGGGTATAGTGCATAGGGGGGGGCGGGTGCAGAGGGTGGCAGTACCTGTATGCGTATGTAGGGAAAAGGGAAGCGTGAGGTGGGGCAATGGGTTGTGGCATCAGCGGCCTCTGTGGGTCCATCAAGTCTGGCTGGAAAGAAGAAGAGTTGGGCTCGTTTGCATGGTGGTTCCCTGGGAGGTAGTAGGACGGGTACAGGGGGCGGTCGGGCAGGAGGTAAGTCGGGTATTCAGGAACCATGGGAGGGGCTAATGGCTTTAAGGGGCCGGACGAGGGAATCGGGCCCCATGAGAAGGCTGGGTGGCTGAAAGCGGGAGCCGGGGTTTGTGAATCCTCTGACTGCTGCACAGACGACTTGAAGGTGTCGGATCCATCCCGGTTGGGTGTGACGGGGTAGAAGGCGGATGGGCGTGGCAGGGATGGTGCTTCATTGCTCTCCCTGTCCTCTCTCTCTGTAACTGTATGTGGTGCTGTCACATTCTGGACGTCCTTATTCACTGGACTGTCACACCCTACGTCTACGTCTTCTGTGTCTTCTCTGCACTCGGCTGTGTCCTCCTCGGCCTCCTGGTCCTGAGGACTGTCGTCCGGACCCTCTTCCACGGCCTCGGGGCTCGGACAATCCTTGGAGGTGTCCGAGGTTCCCTTTGCCACAGCTTTGACCTGTCGAGCTGTTGGCCCAGTCTTCTGGGACATCAGGGAGATAGAGTTTTTACACAAGTTGTATTTCATGTGGTTGAAGAGATGGGACTTTTCATTGCAGGTGAAAGGACACTGGAAGCACTGGTACTTGAAGGGCTTGCCTGGCGGCCGGGGAATGTAGTGAGGTCTCTTTGGCTTGCGTTCCTGAGCAGTCTCCATCTCGGTTGATATGAACGTTATCTGCAAGAAACAAAGAGAATAATGAAGTTTAAGACAAAGTAGTCACACTGAAGCAAAACGCTCAAAGAGAAACTTGTGAATCATTGCCTCTTTTGTTCCAGATTGTCACTGAGTAATCAGGCTTATAAAGTTGTTGGACTGGTTCAGGTGGAGAGAGTTAGTTACTGGAAGGTTTTTCTCTCGCTGTTTATTTTTTCGCTCGGTCAGAAAAATCTCTAGCTGCACAAAACACTGCAGCCTCGGGCTAATGTTCCTTCAACGGTTTCTTAACTCTGTTTTGGACTCCAAGTTGAGTGTTAGTTAAATATGAAAACTTGTCTCCTGTATGCAAAAAAATACCTGTGTGTTTGCATAGGTGCACTGGTGTGTTAGTGTTGCTTTAGTCTATTGACAGCAGCCTGCAAACGATTTTATTTGGCCTGTGTTCAGCTGTCTATCATTCAGATCTTCCTCCACTCGTGTGTCCTGTGAAGTCGGGGAGCTGCTGAGGCACGAGGTGGGCAGTTGTCGGGTAGACTAGACACTTACTAACACAGACCTGGAGGGCATGCAGAGACTTGCTGTCTCACCCAACCTTACTAAACTCTGGGCTGTCGGCGTGGGAACTACCAGCCACCTGCTTCCCATGACTACACCTGCGGGATGCACTGTCTCCTTCATCATTTGATGAGCTCACCAGCTTTGGAGAAATTCAAAATGTGTTATTCTTCATTAATGTCCCTGGCATCTGAAACACTCCTGGTTTGCCTTTGAAATGAAACATCACCTGAAGCAGTGAGTTAAGTGTTGCTGGGTGTCGCTCGGAGGAACCTGCTTGTCGTGCGCTGTCGCAAGAAGCCGCCACTCAAGTTTCTGTTAAGCTGTAGTAGCATGCAAAGCCACTCCCTTCTTCCAGATTAAAATGCATTTGAAGTCCCTTTTTAACATTTTTGCAGTTCCCTTCCAATATGACACAATAAAAAACCTTTCTGGTTAGTTTTTGCTTTCGTAAAAATATAAATTTGGTTCCTTGGATCTCTGGTGTCAATATATGTTGTTGAGAAAAAAAGGGCTGTATTATTGACCTAAAAATCTTAAATTCTTTAGAGGGTTCTCTAAAGAGGTCAGGCACTTTACCTGTGATTCAGCCACAGCAGTGCAAGCAGGTGCCTCACACTAGAGTCCATAGGTAACAGGTGCATGCAACACTTACACTCCCTTAAAAACAACTTTACAGTTTAGAGAACGGCTCCTTTACAAAACATTCTTAGTCTTACCAAAACTCAGAAAGGCTTCGACCGAGTGCCATACGTTTTTTTAAATAGGATTCAACGCTTCTCAGTTTTTATTTAAGAGACGATAAAGAAAACACGTACCTTCTCTGAGTGTCCTCTCCGGAGTGTTGGGCCTGAAGAGAGCGGCTCCACAGTCCAAGGCAAACGTTAGTGTCTCGTCAGGACATTCGCTCCAATATGTGCTAAGAGTAGAGAGTGTGTGTCTGTGTGTGACTGTGCATGTGTGTGTGCTGAAATTGGTGATGATAGTTGTGTGGTGAGTTCCTTTCTCTGAGGTGTTGTCTCACCAGTGGGTGGAGCTTCAGCCCAAACAGCAGGGCCCTTGGGCAACATTGATGTACTTGATATTAGTCAGGCCTCGAGGGATGATTTACATGACGGGGTGAGGTGGGGGCTATCGTCTTTCCTGCTCCTCAGTCTCTTGTGTAGAAGTGACCACGCGGGCCCTGTACAGAAGAAGAACATGACCATGCTTATTTGCATAAACGCAGCAAGTTGCAAGTCAAGCACAGTCGCACGCTGGCAAAATCGGTGTGAGATTTGCATACTTGCAGGTGTATTTGTTGCTGTTCTTGTTCAGCGTTACCTCCCTTCTGTGCAAAGAAAAGAATGCAGACTTGTTATGGCTAATAGTTATTCTTTGTTTCTCAAACACGATATATAAATACCAGCATTTGCATTTTTTTTCTAATGCTTTTAATCAATTCTAATCAACAAAGCAGTTCTCTGTTTTTCTTTAAATGTGCTGCAGAATGATTTAAAATGATCCTTACAATTTTCACATATTTGAACACTCCCGACTTCTCAAGATTGTTTACAGTATACGTTGAATGCTTAATGCAAATGCTTAGTTTTTTGTTTTAAAGTGCTGATCCAGCTCTGTCGTCTGCTTGCAGTCGTGCCGCTCATCATCAAGTCGCTGACCTATGACGAGAAGAGGGGCGCGTGCAGCGTTGGATCCAACGTGAGGGACGCCGCCTGCTACGTGTGCTGGTCTTTCGCCCGAGCTTACGAGCCCAAAGACCTCCAGCCCTTCGTCACTGAGATTGCCAGGTAGCCTCTTCTTTCCTTTCCCATTCAAACACACCACATGCGTAGATTGCTGCAAAACCACAGAGCGCTTTGCCATCTATTCATGTCAAGTAGACTTAAGAGTAGTAGTCTTAAGAGTGAATCTTGTGTGACCCCAAATGATTTAATTCTATATAAATAAGATTGTTTGAATACATAATGAAAAAGCCAGGATCATCTACACAATAAAAATTGTACTTACATTTCAAAAAATTGTATTTAGCAGGATTGTGCAAAAAAAAAACAACAAAGACAGATTTTTACAAAACTTTATTTTTCACTCTCTTTATCATTGTAAGGACATTTTTCACAGATTTCACAGAGAATTGTTCATGGATCTTGATGCAAAAATCATAATTAGGGTACAGATATCTCATTTGTTTGCAATTTAAAAAAATAAAAGTGCAAATCTAGGGAATTTAAATGGGTTTTCATAAGGAGACTGTTGGGCCTTGGCCTGAAAATAGATGTATATAAAAAGGCACTGAAATGTAGACCTTGTTCAGAGATGTAATATGTAACATTGGAAGCTTTATCTACCTCTTAAAGTGATTTATTTGGACAAAAGTGATTCTTACATTAATATTTGTTGTGGCTTTACTCAGTGTGACCTGGATGCTTATTGTGGCTGAATTCATTCAGGATCTGAAGCAGGGGGCAACCTTCAAAGTAACGAGACACATCTCGATACTTACTGTAATCAGCCAGTGCAGAGAAACTCGGGTGCAATATCATCCAGTGACGTTGGTTCAGTCTTTGTCAATACTAACGGTTTGCCTCCAGCGAGCGTGTATGGACCTGTGGCCTCTGACTGTGCAGACCAGCTCTGCAGAGTCAGTTTGAACCCCTACTACCATTATCATGAGCATTATCATGATCAGTCGCAACAACACCCTCCCTTCTCCCAGCCTACAGGATTGCCAGGTTTCGCCTGTTGCTGTAGGTTTCGGTCGCCGTTTGCCAGCAAAGCTCCGACAAGCTGGTTCCTGCTCTATTCATCACAGCTCGACGACAGTAGCTGAAAACTCACTTTTGAGAATGTGGGACTTAGGTGACTTGGGGGCACACACACCCACATGGTTGTCTACTTCCACAGTTACAGATACAGAGCAGGATCCATTGTGCAATCATTTTGTTTCCAAGCCCTCGGGGTAGGGGCAGTTAGTGAAGCTGCAGGCCTGAATCCTGGTGTCTGGAAGCAGGGAACAGACAAGGAGAGCAAACTAAATAAACAACAGTTAGTGTCAGGCTGTCCTTTCAATGTATAATTAGGTTACACCCCCTTTGACAACTGACATTCACACATCCTTGCTCCTGGAACTTATAGTGACAACGTAGCGGGCGAGGATGTTCAGATTCAATTTCCCATATCGCAGCCGTCATGGTTAATCACACTGAGGCTGTGTTCATGATGCAATGCTGGGAACCTGCAGCAAAAAAAATCTGTTTTGTGGTGATGCAAATCTGAGTCAGAGATTTTTTTTTTCTTAGTAATCTGTTGAAACACTTGTTGTTGAAATGTTACACAGCTTATTGAGAAGGTTAGTTACTCAATAAGGAAAGTTACGAGATTGTATATCTGTCAGTTTTTACAAACAAATAAATCTAGCAAAAAGGGATGAATTTTATTAGGACTGGACAAAATCAACAACTTTTACGATTTAATTCCCATCAATAGCAATAAAATTAAAGTCTAATATTGATATGTATTGCTCATGCATTGTGTGAGCACAGAGATTAAGTATAACACGTAATTGATCTACCTCAGATTTACATATATTTTGCTGTTGATGAAGTGTTTGTCATTCATATTTCTTATAAGTTTAAAGACAAATTTTGTCTTTAAACTTAAAGAAATATGAATCATGAAAACTTTAATCTTGATTTACTTGATTTATATTTGTGGCTGTAAAACCACAGTTAACAATGACATTCCTCTGTGCAAACAGTTTACAGCTCTTCACACAAGTCTTGTTTCAGATATTAACCTCATCTTATATTCTTTGTGTTTCTCTCTGCAGTGCTTTGCTGATCACTACCGTGTTTGATCGAAATGTCAACTGCCGCCGAGCCGCCTCTGTAAGTGATCTGTTTCATATCCAATGATCTCTGAACATCTACAGTTACATGACACAAGTTCACTTAATGTCTCGTTTCCTCCCAGGCTGCCTTCCAGGAGAATGTCGGCAGACAGGTTAGTGACTGAAGCATTAACTGCTCGTAGACTATGACTAACAGAATCACTGTGATTTGAATTTATTTGCTGCCAAAGAACCAGGTCTTGCTCTAACTTGCCTTGTCGGCATTAGTTTGTGAAGCAGAGTAATGGCCTCCCAGCAAACACTTGTTTATCCAACAGTCCTTCGGCCACAAAGTGCCCTTACAACCTGAGCTCTTCACCTCTCAGTAACATCGACCTTTCTAACACAATGCACTGAAAACACATCAGCTGTTTATTGCTTGTTTGTCTCAACAGGGAACCTTCCCTCATGGAATTGACATTTTAACTGCAGCAGACTACTATGCTGTGGGGAATCTCAACACCTGTTTTCTCAACATCAGGTAAGAAACACTGTTTTCATGTCACTGGGGACATTTGCAGGTTCTTGGCTTTAATTATCACATCTTCTAAAATCCTGAAAAGTGAAGGTGCACTTGAGCTGAGGACGCACACTTGTTCTAGCAGACTAAACAATTAAACGGTTAGCAACAGGTGTTGTCCCATTCTGCCTCACACATAGAAGTATGTAATGTGTAAACGCATCAGTGATGCACATAATGTTTAAAAGTTAGTTTAGAGTTAATAGGATAGTTAATGTAGTAGATTAAGGCCATTTCTATGAGCTGGAAGTGCCATTGGGTACATGATAAATAAGAGTGATACCGCCCCCATTTAAAGTCAAACTCCTCCCCCTTATCCAGCAGCCTCTATGTGAGGCTGTACATTTTTCCACATTGTTGTGTGGTAAAACCAAAACTCAAGGTTTTTGTGTAGACATATCCAGCACTCACATTTTGAAGAATGTGTGTTTATGAACAGCAGCAACTTTCTCTGGGTGAGACGCGTGAGGAGTGAACTGTGTTTTCCATCCAACACAGAAACGCTTCAACCCTTTCAGGAATTTTCACCCCTGGCAGAAATGCAGCAGAGCAAATATTCAAGCAGTGCAGTGGATGTAAAGATGTTAGCCTCAGGGCACGTCTGACCAAGGAACTGCACATAAGAAATGAAAAGAAGTAAAGATGGATAAAATAGTTGATCTTTCTCCGCTGGCATTCATCCTGCATTGTTGTTGTTGTTCTCGCAGCGTTTACATTGCTAGTTTCCCAGAGTACACCAACGCCATGATCGACCATTTAGTAGCCATGAAGATCAACCACTGGGATTGGTAAGTGCACTCAAATATGATGAAACAGACGTCACAGTTAGTTTTTTTATCTTTAAAACAAGTCTCCTGTTCTGTGTCTGTTTTGCAGTGTGATCCGAGAGCTTGCGAGCAAAGCGCTCCACAACCTGACGCCTCAAGCACCCGATTATATGGCAACAACAGGTAAACAATGTGACCGTACCTGTTTCCCAGGGAGTGAAGTGCCTTCAACAAGATGCACATGGGACATGACTGATTGGAACTGACTGAAACGTATAATTATTGCTTATGAGTAGATAAATGCACTTTCCTCCTCGTTGGTTTCAGTTCTGCCGCAGCTGTTGTCCATGGCCGTGGGCATTGACCTCCACAGTCGCCATGGAGCCATCATGGCGTGTGCAGAGGTCACACACGCTCTGTACAAACTGGGCCTTCAGACCGACAGGTAGACTCCTCAGAACTATGACCAAGGAACAATGAGCTCAGGCTGGATGTCCAAGGCTTGTGCTTCTCGTGTATCAGCTTTAGCTTTACATTGAGTCACAATGATGAGCACCATTGTCTCTGAAAGATAAACACCCGGGAATGTTCTAATCCCGGAAACTTGCTAGACAACATCTCCCCCATCCAGACGTTTTTCAAGAATTTGCAAATTCTCCTCTAGCCATCTGGATTAAATGTGTAAACTACACAATACAAAAGGTTTTCAGCCTGTCTCGAGTTCGTTCAGCTGGTTCGACGAGTCTGACGAATCTTAAATGTCTTCCTAAGACTTTTGTAGGTTTTTCACACATCACTGAGTATTTATCTCGTAGAAAAATGGATTGATGCTAGCAGCTAACAGTAAAGCTAATACATGACAGGCACAAACTGGGGATTCCTAGTCCCACCTGAACAGTAGAAAATACTGTGAAGATGAGCTCTACATGTGATGTGAAGTTGTATGGAAACAAGACTTGGAAAGTGTATGTTTGTTTGTGTTTGTGCTCAAAACTTGCTGATGATGCAGCTTATATAGATTTATTTTTATTTTATTTATAATCACAAATACACTGGTAAATAAGTGAAGCTTCTCTTCTGTTCCCTGAACGGTTGCTTGCCTCTGTCCTGTAGATCTGTGTTGGACATGATTTCTTCAGAATGTGTGGACGCACTGAAAAACATTCACCAAAAGGTAAGAGTACCTAAAAAAAACAACATTTAAAATTTAATATACTTTGTCAAAATGTCCCCTGTTGTTGATTTTAATTTGTTGATGCACTTTCAGCTTCAGGACAGAAAGCAGTACAGGTAGGACGAATCATTCAATCTACTCTCTAGAGTTTGGAGTATGGTTAAAAACATAATTATAATTTCGGCTTTATAATAAAATTATGCTCTTTTATTTAAGGGGTCTTGGTGGAGAACTTATGAGGCCGGCAAGTGAGTTGAATAGCAGAACAACGTTTTTCCTGGTTTTTAATTAGTTGAAGTTGGAAGAGTTTCTGTTAATTCAGCTGATTTGATTGTTGTCATCTTCTCTGCAGTGTGCAACATAATAGAAAAACTGTCCCTGTCCAAAATGCCTTTTAAGAACGACCCTGTAATCGGTAAGTTATTAAACACTTGTGATTATACTTTTGATTTAATTCAGTATCACACCCAATAGTGTCTGACGTCGTGTCACTGTGTTTTAGCTGAATGGCAGTGGCTCATTGATGACACCATCAAAAACCTTCATCTCGTTTCCAGTGGAGCGAAGGACGGGATTATGGTAAATTTAATACGTTTTTATAGTTCTCTGTTAAATACAGGTGACAGCAGGGATTCAAGCAAATTCTAGTTAATAGATAGATAGATAGATAGATAGATAGATAGATAGATAGATAGATAGATAGATAGATAGATAGATAGATAGATAGATAGATAGATAGATAGATAGATAGATAGATAGATAGATAGATAGATAGATAGATAGATAGATAGATAGATAGATAGATAGATAGATAGATAGATAGATAGATAGATAGATAGATAGATAGATAGATAGATAGATAGATAGATAGATAGATAGATAGATAGATAGATAGATAGATAGATAGATAGATAGATAGATAGATAGATAGATAGATAGATAGATTACTTTATTCATCCCCGAAGGGAAATTAAGTCGTCATAGCAGCCGGTATATTTGAATACAATAAAATACAATACAATAGAATAAAATAAAAAAATATTGAGGTAGAAAGAATAAAAAAACAGAAGCACAAGATAAAATAAAATAAAATAGGTAGATAAGGTGCAGTGGCAAGATGATGGTAATAGTACTGATGATATGATGGTAATGTTATTGTTAGACAGTATATAAAAATAGTACAGTATATATAGCAGTATATAGTAATAATGGCAGCAACAGTAAATATAATAGTAATAGTAATATAATGATAATAATTATAACATGTACACATGTATAAATATGTGTATATAGACTTATGTATACAAAGAATATACAGAGAGTATGATATAATATATGATATATAGTAGAGGAATGAATATAAGTATTTGACTATACAATAGGTAATATAATATACTATGAGTGTAAGAATATGTAGACAGAGTGTGCAAAAGACAATATTATTGTATAAAATGATATATAATATCAATATGGTTTATATGAACACATATCACATATGAAGTGAAGTAAGAGTATATGGAGCAGAGTGTTGTACAGGTCCACAGAGCAGGAGACAGGTTCAGTGCAGTTCTGGGATGGAGGCTCTGACAGAGGGGGAGGAGTTGTACAGTCTTATTGCGGTTGGGAGGAACGACTTCCTGTACATATCTGCAAAGAAACAGTTCTTTAAAGTAGTTAAACAAAGTGTCTGCTCTTGGAGAAGAGTCTTTCTCTCTTCACTCCCTCACTGCTCCTCCTCTCTCTCTGCAGGCGTCTCTGTTGGCAGCTTTCTCTGCCTTGTGTGAGGAATACTACGAGGTCGAGGAAGGTCAGGCCGACCCGCAGATCCAAGGTAGGCTCAGTACAGTTTCCCACTGCACTGGTGTTCCTCTGTCTTAGTTTAACAAATAATCTCTGCACTCTGTGTGTTTGTCTAACGTGCACATGTGTAGATGTCCTGGTGTCTCAGTACATCGAGGGGCTGAAGAGTTCTCAGATGCTCACTCGCTGTGGATCTGCTCTCACGCTCGGCTGTCTGCCAAGATTCATGATCCGTGGCAAACTGAATCAGGTGTGCTTCTAGTTCTAGTTCTACGTGCATTTTCAAGGCATTTGACTTCTCACTGTCTTCGTATTCAGGCCGTAAATGTGTGTGTACATGTGTGTGTACATGTGTGTATTAGATCTTTGAAGGCCTCCAGCAGATGTGTGCTGTCAGCCAGAGGGAAGGGAGATTCACCGAGGCCAGGAGAGACGCCGTCAGAGCTATTGCTCAGTGAGTTTTCACCTACCTGTCTATGGAAATCTCATCTTTGCATCTTCTGTCTCAACGTTTACCTATATTTGAGTTTTAGCTTTCTGATAATGGTCCAGACTTGTGTCTCAAAGGCCCCTCTGTCCCCCCCTCCCTCTCTTTGTCTCGCTCGTCCTGCTAGCTTCACTGCGTAGTAAGATAAACCGTTGACTGACTCTACCTGCAGGACCTGAAGGACGTGTTACCCACGGGTTTTCCATCTTTTCCCACAAAAAAAAACTTGATCTGATTTTCTTGTTTATGTGATATTTCTCTTGTACCTTTTTTTTTTTTTGCTCTCCATCAGAGTGTGTGTGAAGGTGGGGGTCTGCTCCGGCGGCTCCTCGGACTCGACTCTGTGTCTGGAGAACGTGTCCCAGGTGTACGACACGCTGCTGGAGAGCATCAACGACTACACAACAGACGGCAGAGGGAACATCGGGGCGTGGTGAGAGAACTGTCTCCTCAACACGTATCTAGATGTAAACATGTGGACGCACTCGGGCTCTTTTAATTGCCTCAGGCTTTAGCAATGTTCTCCTGCCCGAGGCCTCTGGTGCTGTGTCAGTCCCTCCACCTCGGGACATGAAGACATGACCTGAATTCTGTCTCCGTCCCTCCAGGCCATGCTTAGCGACTCGCCAGGAATGCCACCAGGCCTGTCACTTGTCCACACAGCATGGGATGGGCTGTTTCTTTCAGGCAATCTTTTTCTTTCCACTATTTCTTCCGTTCTTTTTCGTACTTCCTTATCTTATATCAGTGTTTTCTTTGCTGCGGTTTTTTAAAGCTCACGCCCCCACACAGGGACACATTTCTATCTCTTTCTTTTCACCTTCACAGCCATAAATGTTCGGTCTTTTCTGTGTTTGTGTCACATTTTCTCTCAGCCAATAACCATGGGTTCCACCGGTCGCCTGAGCACCTGTTTCAGGGTGTGACTTTGGAATGAATGACCTGATTAACGTTCCACATAAACAAATTGTGCCCTGCAGACATAAAGCTGCTTTGACTATAAAGCTGCGAACTTCAGGAATGCACTCTTCAAATGGTGGCGTTTGTGCTTATTCCAGCCTGTGATGTGTTTTAAAAGATCATTTTAAGGACTTTCTACTTCAATAGATTCTGGATGACTCTGGCCAATGAGTTTAAAGTAGATCCAAAGCCAAATCAGTTCAAGCAATGAATCTCCCCCTGTCTTTTTCCCCAGGGTGAGAGAGGCAGCGATGACCAGTCTGATGGACGTGACCCTGGTGGTGGCCAGCGGTTCTCCAGAGATCCTATCACCTGACATGTGAGTAGAAAACTCTGATTGACACCAGTTTATGGCTCATTTTTATAAAACTAAACCATACAGCCATAGAAACTCTTCACTATCACCAGCTGCTGACCATAAAACCTGTATTATCAGTTGTTCACAGACCTGTGGTATGTTCATGGCCTTGAGTAATCCGTATCACCTCAATGTCAGAAGGTGCGGCCACATAACTGAGCACCAAGTCAGTGTAGCTTTATGGTAATTCTAGTAGAGGAACAGGATAAAAAAATATGTAAGATCCACTTTCACCGTTGATACTAGCTGAGATTAAAAAGAGTCATGTCATGGTAGAATACAAACACAGAAAACTTCCTAGGAGGAAGACTGTATACCTCACTCTTAATCCATCGTGATGCACAGTGTTTTTTATGGTGTCAATATCTCTATATAATGTTAATTGTCGTACTGAGATTTTGTGATACCCAATGTAAATTTGACATTGATTCCTGTTCTACTGTGCCATACCTCCTAATAAAAATATTTAAAAAAAAAAAGAATACAAACACAGTGTTCATGTTTGGCTTCTGTAACGTATAAGATTAATCAGTTATTAACTTATTGCAAGTCATCTTCCATGTGTCACCCTTGCTTTCCCGCTCTTCAGTTTGAAACAATGGCTGATTTGTTGATTTGATCTTTCTTGGGGAAGCATTTCAAACTGTTTGTTTTCTATCATTGTTTGATGCAGAGTGAGGTGCATGATGTGCGGCCTGGCCAAGCAGGCAGCGGAGAAGATCGATCGGTACCGAGCCCACGCTGGCAACATCTTCCTGCGCCTCCTTCACAGCACAGAGCCTGCAGTTCCCCACATTCCCCACCAGAAGGAGCTGTTGGACATTTTCCCTGTGTGAGTTACTCCTGCCTGTAACTCAATGATTTAAACCAGCCAATCATTCCATCAGTTGGCCTGCTTTATCTTTAAAACAGCAGCAATCCACCAAGGAACAATCGCATAGAGTTTTTCACGCTCCATGGTCCAATCCTCATGGAAAGTTTTTCGAAGTTGTATTATCTTTGGATCCAGGATGTGTCGGTTCTGTCTCTTCATGTGATCCCACCTTCACCACATGATGCTGAGATCAGACATCTGTGGACTCTCCCTGTTCTTCTTCTTCTTTATCCTCTCTATATTCTTTACGACTATGGCTATAAGGGTTCTGGGTTTGTTTTCCTTTGCGACCGATCAGACGCCTCCTGATGTTATTGCGTAACATCTGAAGCGCCTAAACCTTTCGCACAGCACTGTCCATAAAACATGAAAGCTTTATGCAGAGCGATTTTTATGTACAGTAACTTGTATGGTTCTTATTAATTTTAATCTTTGACTCCACCTGCTTTGTCTTTCAGTGAGACCACAACCAGTCTGAACTGGAATGCTCCATCCCAAGCTTACCAGTATATCACCCAGCTGCTTGCACTGCCCCAGTATCAGTACCACACCCTGCTCGGGCTCTGTGCGTCTGTGGGAGACATCACCGAGTCCACAGTAGGTCAAGTGGGATGAGAGGATTAGAGCATTGTGAAATCAGAGCATTATGTCGTCAAGATGGGCGAGAAAATGACATGTGATAAATCGAAAAACAAACTCAGACACTTCCATACAGGAGACAATGGTTCAGTGAATTAATATGAGTCATAAACTCCGGCTGTCTCAGTCACTAGATCTCAGCACAGACTGTATATAAAGACAGACAACATGTCTCTCACTTCCCCCACTATTCAGAAATAAACATTAATATATCCTGGATATGAACGCTGCCATCTCGCACACAGGGGATGGATTTGTGGATCAAGTTCCTCCCGATACGAGCGCTCTTCACGATTTTTATAGCATCAAACAACTCATTTAATTTGATGTTTACTTCCCATCCACTAACATGGAGGTGATGATCTATACTGCAGGTACTGACACACAGGTCCACAGTCTCCAAAGGAGGAATGAAGCTTTCCATCCCTCCTGTATCATTCCACATTGTCTACAACCTATGACTCATATCTCACAAAGACAAATCTTTTCTTTGATGTGTTGCCCGCCTGTATTTTATAAAATCCCACTTCCATCTACGATTTTAACTTAGTAGACACATCCACACAATGGTAAACCTTTTAAAATGATGAGATGAGTTAGATGTGTCATTTTATTTAACTTGAGGAGGTTGTTTTAAGTTTTTACTGCTGGTATTCCATCGTGCATGCTGGGGTTTTCCACAGCGCTGCTCAAAATCACACGAGTTTTGAATATTTGTTGGGCCAGGTGGTAAAATCCTCCTGCCAGTAATAAACTGGAAAGATCTGCTTTGTTATTAAGGAGAAAGTTTAACCAGCAGGGGGAGCTATGTGTCTATTATAGTCTACTCACTCCTCTGCACATAGTAATCCTTCTTTCTCTTGAATCTTCTTACATTCACAGAATATTCAGTGTGTTCTTAGATTTACTGCATTCCACTTCCTGTGCCAGTTTATATAATATTGTGGCAACCGCTTTAGCTTCATAACTAATTAATCTAACGTCTCCCTCATGGCACTGGTGAGTTTCTCCCATCAGACAAATCTTTGCATTGCAGTGTTAAATAACAACCGTCTACTGCTTTCCACTGATGACCTTTTCCTCACCAGCCCAGAGGCCCTCCTCCTTCATAATGACCAATCACTCGAAAAGGCCCTTCCCATAAAGATCTGTGATGATAAAAATATTTTTAGCTTTAATGTTTGTGGATATAATAAAGAAAAATAAGTTTGAAGCCTGTAATAGCAGCAGCGAGGCCAGTAACGCTAAACTCATCTGCCAATAGAGGCTGTAAACATTTCCCTCGGAGACGATCTGGCTCTCGTCTCGCTTCTACCTCCGGCTCTTCGAGCGTTTCTTTGCCACAGATAGATCCTCAGAGACGGGAAGGACTGATATGTTTGTACAGGGTTGCATGAAGGAAACTGAGCCAGGACTGCATCGGTACAGGGGCCAAGATTACCATTCTCACACCACAGGCACATACAGAGGACAGAGAGCCATGGAGGGTCCACCAACTTTCCAGGAATCGCCTTGAAGGGTCTGAATGTAGAGAGAGCATTGAGTGCAGTCCTGGAGGAGCCAAGCAACAAGCTGTGCCAAGTTCTGACACTGGGAGAAAAAAGAAAATCAGATTAGACCTTGTGTATGATTAAAGGGATAGTTCACCACAACATGAAAATTCACTTATCTACTCACCACTGTGCTGATGGAGACGTGAGTGAAGTGTTTGAGTCCACAAATAAAACAACAATGTGTTAGCTCAAAGGAATCTACCGAATATAAAAGAATCCTTCTGATGTTTTCACTAGTGCGTTTCATCTAAATTGTACGAATCTCTGTTTTCTTTACCCTATACTTTACTTTATATTTACATCGGGAGCAGGTTCTCTGTACGGAGGCAGCATGTGTTTTACAGGAGCTCAGTCAGGGTTTGAGACGCATGGAGCTAAAGTCGAGTGATGATAGTTCCTCTAGGTCTGCTGGATGTGTACAGTGCAGGTTGAGTTTATCTTTTTACATAAAAATGTAAAGGAAAATCCATCTATCTTCAGCACATAGTGTCGAGGTTTCACTTTGTTTCTCACAGTCTGATGATTTCATCTGTTTTAACTGTTTATCGTTCCGAGGCCTCTCTTTTTGTCTCAGGCTGACAAAAGTTCACCTGTTGCTTCCCCCCCCCCAGATTTTTATCATACATTGCTGAAACTTCATAGACATTTTTCTGTGATCTGATTTATTTTAACTTTATCCTCTACTATATATCATATATTATATCATACTCTCTGTATATTCTTTGTATACATAAGTCTATATACACATACTTATACATGTGAACATGTTATAATTATTATTATTATATTACTATTATTATTATATATACTGTTGCTGCCATTATTAGTATATACTGCTATTATTTTGGTATAATTACTATCATATATAAATATATATTATGTTATATTATATACTATATATACTGTACTATTTTTATATACTGTCTAACAATAACATTACCATCATATCATCAGTACTATTACCATCATCTTGCCACTGCACCTTATCTACCTATTTATCTTGTGTTTCTGTTTTTATTCTTTCTACCTCAATATTTTTTATTTTATTCTATTGTATTGTATTTTATTGTATTCAAATATACCGGCTGCTATGACGACTTAATTTCCCTTCGGGGATGAATAAGTTATCTATCTATCTATCTATCTATCTATCTATCTATCTATCTATCTATCTATCTATCTATCTATCTATCTATCTATCTATCTATCTATCTATCTATCTATCTATCTATCTATCTATCTATCTATCTATCTATCTATCTATCTATCTATCTATCTATCTATCTATCTATCTATCTATCTATCTATCTATCTATCTATCTATCTATCTATCTATCTATCTATCTATCTATCTATCTATCTATCTATCTATCTATCTATCTATCTATCTATCTATCTATCGATCTCTGCTTCTCTCTCCCTCTCCAATAAGCACACAGTTCATTTTACGCGCACAAAGTTATACAACGTGTGACTTATAAAAAGTCTCGCTGACATTTCTTAAAGTCAGTCAATAACAAACAGTCATTGTCGATCTCACCTCTCCACAGTGAGTGGCTCCACATTCACTGCTGCTCTCCTCTCTGCTCAGGTGCAGTTTTCTTCCAAGTCGTTGTTCGACCACATGAAAGGGATCCAGGAGAACGATGCTGAGCTGACACAGTTTGGAGACACTTTGCTGAGAGTCTTAAGAAACAATCTCCACAACTGCAGGTACACACAGACACACACACCTGATGGAAGATTGTTCTATTTATTTTTCTCTATGGTTCAAACGTCTTCCCTCATCTCATTTCTATAAATCCTCTCTACGATATAAGTGGCAGTTTTCTCTTCCTTTTTTCAGGGTGTCCACTTCCTCTCTGAAGATGGTGGATCAGATGCTCTCCAACAACTGCTTTGAAATCTTCGCAAGGCAAGACGAGTAAGTGCTGTGAAAGCATTGTCTTAGTTTTTTTTTTTTTAAAACATGTGTGATATGAGAACTTAAGTTTGTCTGTTTTTCTTTTCTGAGTCATCCGTTCTGTGTGGAAGTCTTGTCTCTCTGCAAAGAGTTCAAGAAGACCAGGGAGATTCAGAAGCTGTCGGCCTGCGTAGCTGTGTGAGTCTCCATCTCATTGATAAATGCAAACGTTAAATCGGGCTCTAAAACCAGATGAATGATTGACACATTCATGGTTTGTCTGGTGTTTCCCAGCTTCTGTGGGCTGATCCAGTTCCAGGGGGACGTGAGGAAGAAGGTTTTGTCCCAGCTGCTGATGCTGCTCTGCCATCCCTTCCCTGTGGTAAGTTCACACCTGGCGTGCAGATATCACTTTTCATTCAAATGTCTAAAAAACACTTTACGTATGTTATACATTTTGTTGACTAAAATGTTCAAATTCAGACAATCCCTAATTGTATAGAAGGTAACGAGATATTTGATTTTAGTCGCCTTTTAATTGCGTCATATCCACTTAACCTGAGGCTTTGCCCGTCTCCGCCATAAGGAAAACTGACAAAGCAAAAACAAACAGTTAGGCATTGTTTTCCTTACACTGTTTGCAACGGTCACTTTTCGTTCGGTCCGTAACAATATTAAACCGTTAATAAATTACCTAATTTCTGATCATAATAAATCGGCAATGGAGATAAAGTCAACAACTCCGTGATCACACGCTGCTTCACAGCGTCAACAACCCAGGTCTTATGTTCAAGTGGCATATTTAGGGTTGCAAAATTCCGGGAATATTCAAAGTTGGAAACTTTCCATGGGAATTAACAGGAATATACGGGAATTACCGGGAATTAACGGGAATAAACTGGAAATGTTGTGGGTAATTTATACTAACTGTATTTACCTTGTCATATACAGACATAAATATAAACATTTTGTTGTGTCATAGGCTGATTTGAGCCCTGAGGAAACTTTGGGCACTTGACTATATGCTTCTGCATCGTTGTGTCATTCTTAACATAGGTCTTTGCACAGTATTTGCAAATGTACACAGCCTTTCCTTCTACATTGGATGAGGTGAAATGTCTCCACACATGAGAGAGTGCACGTGGCATTGTTCTGTAGAATAAGATGAGAAAAAAGTTTGTAGAAAAACACTAATGCAATGCCAGAGATATAAATAGTTAGCCAAACAATTGGAATCGTCTGTAAACATATTTTACAATTGATGGATAAATGAATGGAAATAGTCTAGATGAACAGATGAACAATCCTCAATCAGCAAGCTAATATATTTTCCCAGTAATATCATTGAAACTTACCTGACTAGTCCTGCACACTACAGCAGGCCTCAGTAGCCCTGCCGCAGAGTGAAGCATGCTGGGAGTTATCTGTGAATGTGATGGAAGAATGACCAGTGGAGGGTTGAAACTCAACGTTCCATACATCTTTAAAATAGAGTTTTAAATGATGTTTTTATTGCTCAGCGTTTGATTTGCATAGTTGTTTTTTTTTCAAAATTCCCAAAATTCCCGAGCTCAATATTCCCGTGGAAAGTTTCCGGAAAGTTTCCTGAAATTTACCGGAAACTTTCCGCCCCTTTGCAACCCTAGGCATATTGGACATTTAAAACCCACACTCTCCAAATACCTTTGTCTTTAGCCTGATAAATCTGCTCTGTAGTAATATTGAAATGTGCAGCTGCTTTTGTCGTTGTGACCAACAACAGGAAAGGAAAAGATTGAACTGGTTCTCTCTTCCATCTGTAGATTAGAAAGACGACAGCCGGCCAGATGTATGAGATGGTGCTGACCTACGATGATGTCATGGATCCAGAGGTGCTGGATGATGTCATGACCCTGCTGAGTGATACTAATTGGTTAGTGGTTCCGACTGGATGCTTATGGTCAATGTTCTTGAATAGATTAAATGAGTTCAGGACAGAATGTTTCATGTTGTTGGTCTGTGTGTCCAGGGAAAGTGACCTGGCCACAGTGCGGCCTCACAGGAACCAGCTCTGTGACTGGCTGGGGGTCCCCAGGCCGCAGCCCATCTCCAAGGTAACCATTTGACTGACATCAGTTTTATGGTTGATAGGATGTCGTCACCTTGTTGGACTTGGAGTTTAACCCTAACCACTCTCTTTCATCAGCAGGTCCAGGCCCAGGCCTCCTGATCCCCCCCGCCTGTGAAAACAGAAAACACTACGGAGGTCGACAAAAAACTGTAGAAAATTCCAATCGCACTGAGAAAGTGTTTCTCCTTCAAATATCATGACATTAAATGGATGAAAACTAAAGTTGTTTCCCCTCTTCTGTTATTATTACCATAGAGTTCTTGCATCACAGAAAGTTTTCAATCATTCACTTTATTAAAACAGGTTTTGTCCTGTGGAAATTTTTTCCTGATCAAATCTGAGGAATGATTTATTGTGGAGATAGAAATAAGGTTTGTGGCTTTTCCTCTTACGTTGTTATTGCACTTTCCAAACTCACAGCAATCCTAAGCACATCTGTATTTCATCGTAGTTTCCTTTTTCCTTACATGCCCCCATTTGGAAATGGTTTCACCAGAGCTGTTTACTCGTAACTTTGTAACCGGAACAACACAGATAAGTTGAAATTGAAACTGCAGTTTGCACTGGAAGGAAGTCGTTGCCTTTTAGCCATTTTGGCACAAAGTGTGGAAAGTCACCGGGGCCCAGCTTTCCCTCTGGAGCTGGAGGAGTCCCCGGCCTGAGAGTGGAGCCGCCCTGGTGGCCTGTGGTGCAGCTGTTCTAGAATCTGATATTGAGCACTTTGTTTCAACCTGCCTTTTGTCTCAGGCTGACAAAAGTTCACCTGTTTCTTTTCCCCCCCCCAGACTTTTTATCATACATTGCTGAAACTTCATAGACATTTTTCTGTGATCTGATTTATTTTAACTTTATCCTCTACTATATATCATATATTATATCATACTCTCTGTATATTCTTTATATACATAAGTCTATATACACATACTTATACATGTGTACATGTTATAATTATTATTATTATATTACTATTATTATTACTATTATATATACTGTTGCTGCCATTATTACTATATACTGCTATTATATTGGTATAATTACTATCATATATAAATATATATTATGTTATATTATATACTATATATACTGTACTATTTTTATATACTGTCTAACAATAACATTACCATCATATCATCAGTACTATTACCATCATCTTGCCACTGCACCTTATCTACCTATTTATCTTGTGTTTCTGTTTTTATTCTTTCTACCTCAATATTTTTATTTTATTATATTCTATTGTATTTTATTGTATTCAAATATACCGGCTGCTATGACGACTTAGTTTCCCTTCGGGGATGAATAAAGTAATCTATCTATCTATCTAGTTATCTATCTAGTTATCTATCCATCTATCTATCTATCTATCCATCTATCTATCCATCTATCCATCTATCCATCTATCTATCTATCTATCTATCTATCTATCTATCTATCTATCTATCTATCTATCTATCTATCTATCTATCTATCTATCTATCTATCTATCTATCTATCTATCTATCTATCTATCTATCTATCTATCTATCTATCTATCTATCTATCTATCTATCTATCTATCTATCTATCTATCTATCTATCTATCTATCTATCTATCTATCTATCTATCTATCTATCTATCTATCTATCTATCTATCTATCTATCTATCTATCTATCTATCTATCTATCTATCTATCTATCTATCTATCTATCTATCTATCTAGTTAGACCCTGATAAAAGTGGTTCTTTTTATTAGCTTTTATCCGGTCGTCAGTGCCATGATTCTCTTTTGCTGGTTATTCTTCAAACGCTGATAATCATTAACTTGAAGCCATAACGTGAGTCACCACTGTTTGTTTTGACTTCCTTCTACCTGGGAAATTAATATATCAATGATCATATTGTCCATCGCCCCGCTGCTGTCTCGTCTAATAACTGCTGAGTTAGTGTCTCCAAGTCTCAGTAACAAGGCCACATTCACCCTCACCCTCCATGGGTGTGGGTGAATTTGTCTGCGCAGCCCGATATTGCCGCAGACCCATAATTCGACTTTAATTAATTCCCAGCCAGATGGAAATTCCTGTAGTCGCTAATGAAAGAACCGGTGTGTTTCTCTCCAGGCGGATTGATGGTGAAGCGAGCAGCTTTGCTACAGTGCTCAGGGTCGAGAGGAATGCTAATAATTCTAAAAGGCTTACAGTCCGCCCGGCAGTAGCCATGGCGATTCTTCACATACAATGGTGGCCTTTTAGCAGAGTGGAGAAGGGAGGGAGGGGAGGGCGGGGGGGCTGCTCGCTCATTGACTCAGTTTGGTGTGATATTAGCAAAGACCTCCTTACATTTCCCACTGTTCTAGTTATTATGAGATCCAGTGGTAGACATAGTATTTTGCCCGAGGTTACGATGACTGAGTGAAGAGGGGAATAAAGATTTGAGACGCTCATAGAACAGAGGGAGGTTTTAATTCTGCCTCGATAGATAGATAGATAGATAGATAGATAGATAGATAGATAGATAGATAGATAGATAGATAGATAGATAGATAGATAGACAGAAAGATAGATAGACAGAAAGATAGATAGATAGATAGATAGATAGATAGATAGATAGATAGATAGATAGATAGATAGATAGATAGATAGACAGAAAGATAGATAGATAGATAGACAGAAAGATAGATAGATAGATAGATAGATAGATAGATAGATAGATAGATAGATAGACAGAAAGATAGATAGATAGATAGATAGATAGATAGATAGATAGATAGATAGATAGATAGATAGATAGATGGATAGATGGATGGATGGATAGATGGATAGATGGATAGATGGATAGATAGACAGAAAGATAGATAGATAGATAGATAGATAGATAGATAGATAGATAGATAGATAGATAGATAGATAGATAGATAGATAGATAGATAGATAGATAGATAGATAGATATATGGATATATGGATAGATGGATAGATGGATAGATGGATAGATGGATAGATAGATAGATTACTTTATTCATCCCCGAAGTGAAATTAAGTCGTCATAGCAGCCGGTATATTTGAATACAATAAAATACAATAGAATAAAATAAAAAATATTGAGGTATAAAGAATAAAAAACACAAACACAAGATAAATAGGTAGATAAGGTGCAGTGGCAAGATGATGGTAATAGTACTGATGATATGATGGTAATGTTATTGTTAGACAGTATATAAAAATAGTACAGTATATATAGTATATAATATAACATTATATATATTTATATATGATAGTAATTATACCAATATAAAAGCAGTATATAGTAATAATGGCAGCAACAGTATATATAATAATAAAAGTAATACTGATATAATAATAGTAATTATAACATGTACACATGTATAAATACGTGTATATAGACTTATATATACAAAGAATATACAGAGAGTATGATATAATATATGATATATAGTAGAGGTATGAATATAAGTATTTGACTATACAATAGGTAATATAATATACTATGAGTCTAAGAATATGTAGACAGAGTGTGCAAAAGACAATATTATTGTATAAAATGATATATATATTGTTTTATGCCTCCGCACCAAGTCATCCTCTGACGTTAGAGACATTTAATTGTTAATATTAATGATAGTTTTTTCCGCAGTGTAACACACCACAGGTTAGAAAGCCTTCTGTGATCATTGCTTTGTTTTGTGGTTCATCTCTGTTTGTGTGCGTCACGTCACCGTCGCAGGACGACAATGCGAGTGCTTGTGTGTGTTTTCTTTCCCACCAGAGCTGAGCCCGGGCTCTGTCAGAATACTTATTACTGTTCTTGCTTGGAGGAAGCGGCGTGTTTCTAATTTTCCCTCATGATCCGCTGATTGGTATCGACATCACAGAAGCGTGTACTGTACTAAGTGTCATCAGAATCACTTCCCCCTCCTTTCACGGTCAATGATTCGACTGTGGTGCACACACAGAGGCAGATGTTGTACTACACATGCCCTCAAGTTAACCTTCTCTCCTCTTAGTCATACTTTTTTCCCCCCCTCTATACTTTGTGTACATTTCTGGGTTAACAGGAGCCGGGGGCCAGTCCAAGTGCACGCAACATTTCATGCCATA